>NW_021267337.1:0-1876 GCF_002162155.2 Triticum dicoccoides
TTTTAAATAGATCAAAAGATCTATGCAATTTATTTAGTTGAGTTGAGATGCAAAGATTAATGGCATGATGGCATGATGACATGATGCAATGATGAATGCAACAAACCAACAACTCACATGACGAAACTCGGAAAACATGGAAGGCGTCTGAAGCTCCGGTCTTGGGGCGTCACAACACTCCACCACTACAAGAGGATCTTGTCCCGAGATCTAGGATGGCACCGGAGAGAAACGGAAGAGGAAGAGGTAAAACAAAGTTGCTTCTTTGACAAACGAGTGAGACCAAAGAACCTTGCAAGGTTGAACAAATTGAAAGGAAGAAAACAATGAAGATAAACGAAGTTGAAAACACTTCGTTAGGAAAGAGGGACAAGGAACATTACTAGAACCTTGTAGGTTGAAAGACATAAGAATAGGGTTGCAATGGACAAGACGTACATGCAAACACTCCGGTAAAAATGAGATGAAGAAGGAATAAAATTGATACAATTTGGGCAGCACTCCGACTGAAAATGGAAGGAATTGAACATGAACTTGACAAGATGAGAGGATACTTGAAGAGATGAACAACACACTGCCTCCAGAACTATTGAAAAAATGGCACAAGGTGTAAGAAAGCTTTCAGACGTCACTCTGGTTGAGAAGGGGGGCAAAACTTGACAGAAAGGGAAGAACTTGAATGTAGGACATGACACTCCGGTTGAATGGATAGGCAAAGGAAAGAGCATGACCTTTGACAAAAATGGGATGATGGGTGAAGAGAGCAACATCACCATGCCTTCGGAACAAGTGAATGGAAAACTAGATGGTTGGAAAGAAAAGAACGGAGAAGAAGAATGACAACTCTCGCAAATAAAATTGAAAGAGCATGCTGACGAAGAAAAGTTGAACGGAGTTGTTGGATTATCAACAATGAAAGCATAAGCTTGATGTGGGCTAATGGAAGACATCTCAAAATTATGAGGTGACAACCTGCCACTCACGGGAAAAAGATTTGATTGAGAGCTAGAAAAGATAGAAAGCTTCTCCCACCGAGGTGATAAGAGAACTTGGATCATAGGTAATCATCACAAGGAGCAACATTCCCAATGGAAGGCTTTAGGTGAAATCTATACCAAGATAACTCCAAGGAAGAAAGTGATGGGTTGAAAGACCTCATTCCTAACAACTTGCAAATCGTGAAACTCAAAAGAAATTGTCAAGAATGGCATACCACCATCCCAAAAGATAAGGTAGAAAGAATTGCACTTTGGAATGCAAGATGAAGAATGCTTGAACTCCTCTGGAAAGAATCTCGATGAACACTTCGAGAAGGAATTAAATCCTTTATGAACCATCATGTAGAGCCTCCATGAAGAAATCCAGTAACGAAAGGATGATCAAACGAAAGGAAAGAGAAGATGATGCGGAGCATCCCAAGGTCATCCCCATGGACCTACCATCGTCTCATCAAGTGCCTAGTGGACCCATGACTCGATCACGTGCAAGAGCTCTTGAAACCGAGGTGACATCTCTCCTCTTACAATTCCACTTCGATGCACATGAAGCATGGCTACTACCTCATATGGACACTTTGTGCATACTCAGGTACCATCGAGAAGCAAAGGAGCAAGGACAAGAAGAAGAGGAAGATGGACGAGAAGACGGAGAAGAAGGAGGGCTGAAGGAAAAGTCCCAGCCACCGGACGACCGGCCGGGACCGGACGTCCGGCGCCTGAAGCATCAGCCGAGCCCCAGCGAGCGGATGTTCGGTCCAAACCGGACGACCGGTGCCCCGACACCCGAAGCAAACGAGCGGATGACCGGTCCGGACCGGATGACCAGCACACCTGCACCCGAACCAAAGTCGGCGGAAGTCCGACGTTTCTGAACGTCC
>NW_021267338.1:0-1218 GCF_002162155.2 Triticum dicoccoides
CACCAGAAGTTTGGCCATCCTCAATAGGAACACGCTCCGCTTGTCCATACTAATTCGAAAGGATGCGTTGTTGTTGTTGTTGCAGCGGTGCGATAGGTGCAGCCGGCGGTGGTTGTGGAAAACGCGCGAGCAATTCATTAAACTTGCTATCAAGCTTTGTTTCGAACGCTTCTCAATGCCATCTATCTTCTCCATGGCCTCGTCAAATCTGTTTAGCACATCTTGCACCTGTCCACTCATCATTTGCTGAAATTTATCATGTAGCTGTTTGTTCGTCAGGTTCTCCCAATCAGTCTCATCGGCTTGTGATCCTACCATGGTTAGCAGCAAGTAGAAACACACAAGAATATGATCCTACATACTACTAAGAAGTGGTGGTGGTGTATCACAAACCCGTCAAGCAAATCTCAAATTCTTACCAGTTCTTACCCTGCAGCAGGTGGTGATCGGCAACCGTTGTAGTCAAAACTCTCAAAGCTTGGACAGAGCGATTACCAGGGAGAGTCAAACGCACGACGTAGATGTATGTGGAGCTGGGAAGGCTTATAATATGGTAGCAAAAAGGGTCAGCAATAATCAATTCAGAGATGCAAAGTTGAATAAACGCTCAACGACGGTACTGTGCTGGTCCTAGGCTAGACCGTGCTAGAGACGCGAGCCTAGAACACTAAAAAAATCACGGCGCGGCACGTAATCAAGGGAGGAGCACACTCCGAAATTTTTTTTCTCTTTTTTTCACTTTTTTTCCTCTTTATTTTTTTTATTTTTTTTGCTCCGCAACAATTTTTTTTCGAAAAAGTCTACAAATGGTCTAAAAACTGCCTAGCCAGAATTTTCTAGACTTAGTTTTTTTTTGAGTTTGGAACTATTTCTCTACTGCGGGTAGCACGGAAATTGGGGAGTCCTTCTCTGTCCCGACTCGGAGTATGGCGTGATCTGGAAAACCAAGACAGAGTAACAAAATACTGAACTCGGAATAGGACTGGTGGCGGAGATGAAACAGGTGGAACTCGGACTGGTGGCGGAGATGAATCTGGTGGAACTCGGACTGGTGGCGGAGATGAATCTGGTGGAACTCGGACAAGTGGCGGATATATGTTGCAGGTGGACTCGGATTGGCGTGATGGCGGCGGATATGTGGTGGCGTATATGGATTCGGATTGGCGGTGAATATGTGGTGGTGGTATATGGCAGCGGCGACGTGACAACCTATGAACA
>NW_021267339.1:0-1072 GCF_002162155.2 Triticum dicoccoides
GACACAAGTACTTTATTTAAGGCTCAGGGAGCCATACATAACATACACAAAGGTACGGGTCTCACGACCCAACATACAAGTCATACAGTCATACAAACCAGCAGCGGAAGTAACTTGTCTGAGTACAGACAACTAGTAAAATAAAAGAGGCTTGGAAAGCCTAACTATACTACGTGGTCCTTCACAAGCTCAGGGTCACCACCTGGGTCTTTAGCCTACTCGTTGATGTCAACGTCTACATAGAACCCATCAGAAGGGGTTGCAGCGTCTTCTGTAAAAATGTAGATTATAGCAACATGAGTACAAAGGTACTCAGCAAGACTTACATCAGATCCTACATACATGCATGTTATCAAGAAGGGTTGGTGGAGTTATTGCAGCAAGCCAGCTTTGACTCTTGGCTAGACTATCCTATGATACTCCAACTTGAAATGGTTTTGCGCACACGAGTCCACTACTCACCAATTCAATACACTACCGAGGATCCGCCTCCGTCTTCCTACGGAAGAGCCATCCTCGGCACTCACACTTATCTTGAGGCTTTTAGCAGTTTCCATTTACTTGTCTATGAACTGTATAGGCAACCAAGTAGTCCTTTACCGCAGACGCGGCTATTCGAATAGATTATGATAACTCTGCAGGGGTGTACTTCTTCATACATGTTTCCACCACTTAGCGTCTGCACACGACATGTGCTCGGCAGACTTCAAGCGAAAGCCGACGTGGGTGTAGACCACGACCTACCTAAACACTTAAGCCTCTAGTCCAGGTTTATCGCCTATTCAGGTTCCATCCGCAGGGAGTCCGGCCGAGGTTTCCCATACGGCCCCGAACGATGTGAACAGGGTTCCCGAGATACCTAACGGGTATTCGGTACACCCGGCCACGTACCTACCGCATCACAGCCCACCCCTATGGTCAGCGCTGTCCACGGCCTCCAGTAGGCTACAAACACCAGAAACTACTTGCAACTCCTGGACAGAGAGCTAGGGTGAATAAGAAGTCGAGCGGGGTCATATCTCAGGGCCCAATGCATGGTAGTAGCTGTATCTTAAATCACACATACAGATCT
>NW_021267340.1:0-1801 GCF_002162155.2 Triticum dicoccoides
AACTACTAGTGAGACCGAAGTCTCTCTGCAAAAACATAAAATAGGCAAACGTGAGTACAAATGTACCCAGCAAGACTTACATCAGAACTAACTACATATGCATCATTATCAACAAAGGGATGGTGGGGTTTAACTGCAGCAAGCCAGCTTTGACTCGGTGGCTATCCTAAACTACGACTGCAAGTAACTCTTTTGAGGTGGCGCACACGAGTCCACATATTCACCATATCAATACACCACTATGGATCCGCTCCCGTCTCCCTACGAGAACGCCATCCATAGCACTCACGCTTATCTTGCGTATTTTAGAGTATCCACTTTCACTTGTCTATGAACTGATATAAGCAACCCAGAAGTCCTTTTCCGCGGACACGGCTATTCGAATAGATCATATTAACCCTGCAGGGGTGTACTTCTTCACACACGCTCTCACCACTTACCGCCGTTTACACGACATGTACTCGGCAACCTTCGAGCGGAAGCCCAACGTGGGTGTCGGCCATGGCCTGCCTAAACACTCAAGTCTCTAGTCCAGGTTTATCGCCTATTCGGGTTCCATCCATGAGGAGATCCGGCCGGAGTTTCGCTCACAGCCCCAAACAATGTGAACAGGGTTCCCGAGACACCAAACGGGCGCCCGGTACACCGTGCCACGTGCCTACCGCATCACAGCCCACCCCTACGGTCAGCGCTGCGCACGGCCTCCAGCATACTACAAACACCAGAAACTACTTGCAACTCCTGGACAGAGGACAAGGGTGATCAAGAAGCCGAGAGGGTCCATTGGTTTCGGGCCCAATGCGTGGTAGTAGCTGAATCATGGATCACAAACACAGAACTCAGTTCCTGAGGACGGCTGCAATGAGACAACCCACCATGTACTCCTACATGGCCTCTCACCGCTACCTTTACCAAATCGTGTTCACACACTTAGCTCACACACAGTAGGACATGTTCACACACCTCTGATTCATCCCGGATGAATCAGACCTGACTCAACTCTAAGCAGTAGCAGGCATGACAAACAAACATGAATGAGTAGGCACAACAGGGCTCAAACAACTCCTACTCATGCTAGTGGGTTTCATCTAATTACTTTGGAATGACAGGTCATGCAAAGGATAAAGGGGTTCAGCTACCGCAGCAAGTAACAGATAAATCGGTGTTGTCCTAATGCATTAAAAGAGAGCAGGAGCGAGAGAGTAGGATTGTATCGGAATGAACAAGGGGGTTTTGCTTGCCTGGCACTTCTGAAGATAACATTGAGTCTTCATCAGTGTCAACGATCACATCATCGGTATCACGTCTATCGAGAGGGGACAAATACCGGCAACATAGAAGGAAACACAATCACTGCAATGCACAATATGATGCATGATCATGACATGGCAAAATGAATGTGTTTTGGGCTAATGCAACTAGCCACAGATTAAATGAAGTTGGTTTGAATACAAGATTCAAATTCAAACTCCATATGTGATTATTCAAATGCCATTTAATTGATTTGTGCTAAACAGCAGCTATAAGTTGTTCTAACATGCATGAAAATGGTACAGATGGATTCCTTGAATTTTTCTGATAATTTTTCATATATAAATTATTTAATTTGGAGTTACGGTTGAATTTCTATGATTTTTAGAAGTTTATACAATTTTCTGGAATTTTCTGATTTATTTTAAATCCAGAAAATCATTTAATGCGTCAGCATGACATCACCTTGACGTCATCAGGTCAACAGGGCAGGTTCAGGTCAAACCTGACCAGTGGGGTCCACTGGTCAGTGACACAACTAATTAACCAA
>NW_021267341.1:0-1124 GCF_002162155.2 Triticum dicoccoides
GATAGTTATCATCTCATCGAAAGATCGGGACACCCCCGCCTCTATCAAGTGGTATCAGTTTTCAGGTTGCTCGGTGAGAATTTCCAGTTTTCCTAGATTAGATTTATTTTCTTACCTATTGTCCAAGAAAAAGCCACAAAAAAAGAGTTAGATCTATTCATCCTTGGTCCAAGCCAGTCTGAGCCTTTGCAATTTTCTTTTCATTGCTTGCATAGTTGAATTATCGGTTGCATCGTCGTGTCGAGTTGCTGGTCTTAGTGTCTAGTTCATTTAGAGTTTCGAGTTCTGTTCACATTAGTCACGCCACCGCTACATCATTATCTCTTCCGCTATCCACCAGCCATCCATCAATTTCCACCACGTGCTACCCACCATTCATTGTCATAATAATAGTTGAGATCGTTCACATCTTCACTTGATCCAATCTGCATCTTATCTAGTTTGTTTTGGAAAGAGGGAGAAAAAAAAGAGAGAAAAAAAGGAGAAAAAAAAGTCAGAGAAAAAAAAAGAAAGAAAAAAAAAGTGTGAGGAAAAAAAGAGAGAAGAAAAAAAACAAAAAAATCGGCACAAACTTTTTCAGAGGAAAGTTGGAGACAAAGTTGTTGATATATCCTGCTTGGCTGTTGTTTCACCTCATTATCTTTACTGCCGTTGTGATCTTCACTTATATCTTGCTGTCCAGAGCTACTTATATCCTTCATTGATGCTAGTTGTGCTACGACGTGACCTCATTAGTGTTCTAGGCTCGCGTCTCTAGTTCGGTCTAGCCTAGGACCAGCACAGTACCGTCGTTGAGCGTTTATTCAACATCGCATCTCTGAATTGATTATTGCTAATCTTTTGCTACCACATATAGCCAACCCAGCTCCACATATTTCTACACCGTGTATACGTACGTTCCCCTGGCAATCGCTTTACTCAATATTCGGAGTTACTTGACACCGCTGGTTGCCGATCACCGCCTGCTGCATGGTAAGAACTTGTAAGACATTGATATTTGCTTTACTGTGAGCGTTTTCCCACCACATCCTAGTAGTTATAGGAACATTATTTTTGGGTTTTGTTTCTTGTTCTACTAATCATGACAGGATCCAGAGTCAATTCATGGGCTTTGTCGATCGCGG
>NW_021267342.1:0-1237 GCF_002162155.2 Triticum dicoccoides
CGAGCGTCCCCTCGTCATCGCCGTGAGTCACTGACCCTCTCCCCTAACTCAGCATGCTCCCCTCCGTGCCGTAGCGCCGTTCCCCACGAGCACCGAAGCCACCGTCCGCCATTGCTGCTGCACGCATAGCCTCCGTGCTCCCCTGGCCTCACTGAGCTGCTCTTAGTGCTCCCCATGTCTAGCAGGTGCTGCCCAGCCTCTCCATTTGCTCACTGATGCACCGTAGCGACGCGCCCGAGCACCACCGAACACCATCGCCGCCAAAGCTCGTCGCCGGCATGAGTTCCGGCGACCCCACGACCTCCCACTCGGTCCTCTGGATGCGCGGGAGCAAGGGCCATCCCCTGGTGCCCTCAGCGCGCCAAACTGACGCCTCTAGCGCAAGTCCGGCGTGCCCCGCCGTGTTCTGTGGTCGCCGTCGGCTAGTCTCCGGCGTGCTGACGTGGCGTCGTCGTTAGGGGCTAATGACCCTGCAAACTAACCCTGTGACACTGACAGCGGGCCCCGTAGCAGGTCAAAGCCCGAGTCAACGCGGGATTAGCCCCTGTGTCACTGACGTGTGGACCCCACACGTCAGGTTTGACCCGAGCCGGCCCCTGTTGACTTGCTGACGTCATGCCAACGTCATGCTGACGCAGTAATGTTTTCTGGATTTAATTTAATTCTGAAATTCCAGAAAATGAATATAAACTTCTAAAATTCATAGAAAATTAACCGTAACTCCAAATTAAATAATTTATATATGAAAAATTATCAGAAAAATTCAAGGAATCCATTTGTACCATTTTCATGCATGTTAGAACAACTTATAGCTGCTGTTTAGCACAAATCAAATAAAGGGCATTTAAATAATCACATATGGAGTTTGAATTTGAATCTTGTATTCAAACCAACTTCATTTAATCTGTTGCTAGTTGCATTGGCTCAAAACACATTCATTTTGCCATGTCATGATCATGCATCATATTGTGCATTGCATTGATTGTGTTCCCTTCTGTGTTGCCGGTATTTGTCCCCTCTCGATAGACGTGATACCGATGATGTGATCGTTGACACTGATGAAGACTCAATGTTATCTTCAAAAGTGCCAGGCAAGCAAAACCCCCTTGTTCATTCCGATACAATCCTACTCTCTCGCTCCTGCTCTCTTTTACTGCATTAGGACAACACCGATTCATCTGTTACTTGCTGCGGTAGCTGAACCCCTTTGTCTTTTGCATGACCTGTCATTGCCACA
>NW_021267343.1:0-1703 GCF_002162155.2 Triticum dicoccoides
CTCCGGACGAATTTGAAGGTGATTCCAATTGGGTTGGAAAGTGCACGAAATCTAGTTTCCAACAAAAAAAGAATCACCCAATTCGGAGTCCGTATGAAAAACTTGTGTGCGTTTTGAGTCAGGTATGTCTGTGCAGTCCGAATCTGAATCCAGAACGTGAGAGACTTGGACTCTATCTTCTCTTGGGCCAAAAGTGACGTGAGAGAACTTTTTGGACAGGAAATAAACATCTCTTTCTTCCTTATCTTCATATGTGGATTGTACAAATGTCCCATACACCTGCAATTAGACAAAACACAAAAGTGTGTGAAGTATTTTTGTTCTGGATAACATAAATAGATTATTGAATAGTTTGCACTAGAAATCACCTGACAAATATGCATATATGCAATATTTTTGGTCATATCCAAGGTAGTCATGTCCTCATCACTTTTAATCTAAACAAAACCCAAAGTCTAAACGGTGCCCTAAGGGCTGTATATATGGAGGAAGAGAGGGGGAATTTCGTGGACCTTGGTAGAGCGGTCCGAAATCAACCCTATCTCTTGTTTCCCCACACATACGGACTCTAAAAATAGCCTATACTTATGTATTTCGAAATTACATGGGCCAGGCCCAATAAAAAGGTGAGCCTATGGACGAAATTTACGAAGTGACATCTTGTATATTTCGTCCAAGGCTTCATGCACTTGTTATGGAGGCTTCAAAGACCTGAAATCTTCACTTGTAACTCTGTTCTTGTTCCCCTTGCGCATGCCATCATCTCCATGCTTGTTCTTGCTCCAATGTTCATCCTTCTCCAAGCTAGGCCCTTCATTTGTAAGCAAAACAAATGTATCCAATTTAGGAAGCATCATATTCTCATGAACATTAGAATCATTACCAAGAAACGAAAGTACCTGGTAATTTAGTTGGCGTGCGCGAGCTCTAGTAATTGGTCCAGTATGTATAGCAGCAGGGGCTGTGGGTGTAACAATGGTATTGATGTCCTCATCATCCTCCCTTTCTTGAAATGAAGTCGTCCTCGACGGAAGTTCATCTTCCTCACCCAAATAAGGCTTCAAATCTGCAATGTTAAAAGTGGGACTAACCCCAAAATCTGCAGGCAGCTCAAGTTTATATGCATTATCATTTATTTTCTCTAACACCTTAAAGGGACCATCAGCACGTGGCATTAACTTTGATTTGCACAAATCAGGAAATCTATCCTTACGCAAATGTAACCAAACAAGATCTCTAGGTGCAAACACAACTTGTTTTCTACCCTTATCTCCAGCAAGTTTATATTTAGCATTCATGCGCTCAATGTTTTCCTTAGTTAACTCATGCATTTTTAAAATCAATTCAGCACGTTGTTTAGCATCAAAATTAACCTTCTCCAAAGATGGAAGAGGCAACAAATCAATAGGTGCACGAGGTAGGAAACCATACACAACTTCAAAAGGGCACATCTTAGTAGTAGAATGCAATGAACGATTATAAGCAAATTCAATATGAGGCAAGCATTCCTCCCACATTTTCTTATTATTCTTCAAAACAACCCTAAGCATAGTAGACAACGTTCTATTGACTACTTCAGTTTGTCCATCAGTTTGGGGGTGACAAGTAGTACTAAAAAGCAGTTTAGTCCCCAACTTAGCCCATAAACATCTCCAAAAGTGGCTAAGAAATTTAGTATCACGATCTGAAACAATAGTATTTGG
>NW_021267344.1:0-1373 GCF_002162155.2 Triticum dicoccoides
CACTTTTGAAGATAACATTGAGTCTTCATCAGTGTCAACGATCACATCATCGGTATCACGTCTATCGAGAGGGGACAAATACCGGCAACACAAAAGGGAACACAATCAATGCAATGCACAATATGATGCATGATCATGACATGGCAAAATGAATGTGTTTTGAGCCAATGCAACTAGCAACAGATTAAATGAAGTTGGTTTGAATACAAGATTCAAATTCAAACTCCATATGTGATTATTTAAATGCCCTTTATTTGATTTGTGCTAAACAGCAGCTATAAGTTGTTCTAACATGCATGAAAATGGTACAGATGGATTCCTTGAATTTTTCTGATAATTTTTCATATATAAATTATTTAATTTGGAGTTACGGTTAATTTTCTATGAATTTTAGAAGTTTATATTCATTTTCTGGAATTTCAGAATTAAATTAAATCCAGAAAACATTACTGCGTCAGCATGACGTTGGCATGACGTCAGCAAGTCAACAGGGGCCGGCTCGGGTCAAACCTGACGTGTGGGGTCCACACGTCAGTGACACAGGGGTTAATCCCGCGTTGACTCGGGCTTTGACCCGCTACGGGGCCCGCTGTCAGTGTCACAGGGTTAGTTAGCAGGGTCATTAGCCCCTAACGACGACGCCACGTCAGCACGCCGGAGACCAGCCGACGGCGACCACAGAACACGGCGGGGCACGCCGGACTTGCGCTAGAGGCGTCAGTTTGGCGCGCTGAGGGCACCAGGGGATGGCCCTTGCTCCCGCGCATCCAGAGGACCGAGTGGGAGGTCGTGGGGTCGCCGGAACTCATGCCGGCGACGAGCTTTGGCGGCGATGGTGTTCGGTGGTGCTCGGGTGCGTCGCTACGGTGCATCAGTGAGCAAATGGAGAGGCTGGGCAGCACCTGCTAGACATGGGGAGCACTAAGAGCAGCTCAGTGAGGCCAGGGGAGCACGGAGGCTATGCGTGCAGTAGCAATGGCGGACGGTGGCTTCGGTGCTCGTGGGGAACGGCGCTACGGCACGGAGGGGAGCATGCTGAGTTAGGGGAGAGGGTCAGTGACTCACGGCGATGACGAGGGGACGCTCGGCGAGGTCGGGGACGGTCCGGAGCCGGCGAATTTGACGAAGATGGCCGGCGGTCCCGAGGTTGAAGAAGGCATCGAGGGCGGTGTTGTGGCACGTCCGGGGCCTCGTGGCTCGTTGAGGAGGTAGAGGGAGGACCGGCGGAGCTTCCTGGGGCGTCGGTGAGCCGTGGGGTGGCCGGTAGCCACGGTGGCTCTCGTCGGTGGCGGCGGCTCCGTTCGGTCGCGGGAGGGGAAACAGAGGAGCGAGGGGGAGGGAGGTCCAGAGAGCGAGGGAGAAGTGAGAGGGGG
>NW_021267345.1:0-1143 GCF_002162155.2 Triticum dicoccoides
GTCAAAGTCGTCTCCACCAAATCGATAGTTATCATCTCATCGAAAGATCGGGACACCCCCGCCTCTATCAAGTGGTATCAGTTTTCAGGTTGCTCGGTGAGAATTTCCAGTTTTCCTAGATTAGATTTATTTTCTTACCTATTGTCCAAGAAAAAGCCACAAAAAAAGAGTTAGATCTATTCATCCTTGGTCCAAGCCAGTCTGAGCCTTTGCAATTTTCTTTTCATTGCTTGCATAGTTGAATTATCGGTTGCATCGTCGTGTCGAGTTGCTGGTCTTAGTGTCTAGTTCATTTAGAGTTTCGAGTTCTGTTCACATTAGTCACGCCACCGCTACATCATTATCTCTTCCGCTATCCACCAGCCATCCATCAATTTCCACCACGTGCTACCCACCATTCATTGTCATAATAATAGTTGAGATCGTTCACATCTTCACTTGATCCAATCTGCATCTTATCTAGATTGTTTTGGAAAGAGGGAGAAAAAAAAGAGAGAAAAAAAGGAGAAAAAAAAGTCAGAGAAAAAAAAGAAAAAAAAAAGTGTGAGGAAAAAAAGAGAGAAGAAAAAAAACAAAAAAATCGGCACAAACTTTTTCAGAGGAAAGTTGGAGACAAAGTTGTTGATATATCCTGCTTGGCTGTTGTTTCACCTCATTATCTTTACTGCCGTTGTGATCTTCACTTATATCTTGCTGTCCAGAGCTACTTATATCCTTCATTGATGCTAGTTGTGCTACGACGTGACCTCATTAGTGTTCTAGGCTCGCGTCTCTAGTTCGGTCTAGCCTAGGACCAGCACAGTACCGTCGTTGAGCGTTTATTCAACATCGCATCTCTGAATTGATTATTGCTAATCTTTTGCTACCACATATAGCCAACCCAGCTCCACATATTTCTACACCGTGTATACGTACGTTCCCCTGGCAATCGCTTTACTCAATATTCGGAGTTACTTGACACCGCTGGTTGCCGATCACCGCCTGCTGCATGGTAAGAACTTGTAAGACATTGATATTTGCTTTACTGTGAGCGTTTTCCCACCACATCCTAGTAGTTATAGGAACATTATTTTTGGGTTTTGTTTCTTGTTCTACTAATCATGACAGGATCCAGAGTCAATTCATGGGCTTTGTCGATCGCGG
>NW_021267346.1:0-893 GCF_002162155.2 Triticum dicoccoides
TCTAAAACTAAAAGCAAAAAGAATTAAAAAATAAAGCAAAAAACAAAAGAAAATAAATAATGTAGAAAAAAAACAAAAAAAACTGGAAAAAAAATAAAAATAGCAACAATAAGTATTTTGTTGTAAGTAGAAACAAAATAAAATGAATAAAGCAACAAAGAAAACAAAAAAAGTGTTTTCAAATTTGAAAACTAATGGCACTAACAGAAAGTTTATAATTTTTCTAAAACAAAAAGCAAAAAGAATTAAAAAATAAAGAAAAAAACAAAAGAAAATAAATAATGCAGAAAACAAAACAAAAAACTGGAAAAAAGTGCCACCTACTGGGCCCCCACGGCCTGAATACGACTAGAAACCCTACCATGGGCCAGGATTCAGGCCCGCAGGAGGCCCAGTAGGCCCACAGGCACAGATTGCAGGGTTAGGCCCGAAAGCCTGCTTAAGAGAGGAGCTCGAGAGGGAAGGCGCACCGCACCTTATAAACAGGTGCGCCTCCCTCTCAACTAGCGAGGTGGGACTAAATATTAGGTTCGGGGCAGCACAGGCCTTTGGTCCCGGTTGGTGGCACCAACCGGGACTAAAGGGGTGCATTAGTCCCGGTTGGTTGCACCAACCGGGACCAATACCCCCCCTTTAGTCCCGGTTGGTGCCACCAACCGGGCCGCCGCTTCCCGCCCTTTGGGCTGCTGAAAATTGGCCTTTGGTCCAGGTTGGTGGCACCAACCGGGACTAAAGGGGGGCATTAGTCCCGGTTCGTGGCACGAACCGGGACTAATGCCCTTGCTATATAAGAAAACACTTGGGAAATTTCAGATTTCCCTCGCCAGTTTCCCCCCGACGATGCCGAGCACATCGACGCCGCCAGGCTGCCCTGACGCTGCCCGTCGCCCCCG
>NW_021267347.1:0-1431 GCF_002162155.2 Triticum dicoccoides
AATAATAGTTTCAAACTCAAACAGTAAAACGTGTGACTTCATGCTCAAGTTAAACTCCTAAGGGTTAATAGGATTGACATCTTATCATTGTCAGGAAAACAACAAGTCCAGACTTGGAAATGAGGGAGAATAGAACCTGAAAGTTAAGCGTGCTCAGGCTGGAATAGTGAGAGGATGGGTGACCAGCCCAGAAGTTAGATGATTTGGAATTTTGAGGGGTGATTAAAGATTAGAAGTTAAATTGAGCAGTGATGAGTGGTGATTAGATATTAAATTGTAAAATAATTCAGAAATTTGAAATTTGAAAATAAAATAAAATAAAAAATTCAAAAAAAATTCATAAAAATAAAAAATTTCCTCTAGTCCCGGTTGGTGTTACCAACCGAGATTAAAGGTGGAGCTCCAGATAGCGGCCACGTGGAGGGCCTTTAGTCCCGGTTCGCATAAGAACCGGGACTAAAGGGGGGGGGGGCTTTAGTAACGACCCTTTAGTCCCGGTTCCAGAACCGGGACTAAAGGCCCTCTAGAACCGAGACAAATGGGCCTTTTTCTACTAGTGAATAAACATTTATTAGGAATAAGGAAATATAAAATAAAAACTTTATTATTGCCTAGTGAAAGTGCAACTATCCCTAGGTGGTTTTGGTAATTCATAACAACATATAGCTCATTGAGCTAATGCTATTCCAAGACATATATTTCAGGAAAGCTCAATGAATGGCATGGCATGGATGATGAAAGTGGATCCCTCAAAATACTAAGGACAAAGGATTGGCTCAAGCTCAAAGGCTCAAGACTCTTTATTTTATATTTTAGTGATCCAAGATCACATTGAGTCTATAGGAAAAGCCAATACTATCAAGGAGAGATGAGGTGTTGCTTAATGAGCCTCTTGCTTCATGTGCTTTGTGATATGCTCCAAAACCCTCAGCTACTTTCCCACATCCACAAATGACCTAAACCCAAAGCCACAATCGGTCACACCGATTCTTCCAATCCGGCGCCACCGATTCCAAAAGTCATAGCCACTGCCACAAACCCTAAGCAAATCGGTCCTACCGATAGGGATCTCGGTCTCACCGAGATGGGATTGTAATCTCTCTGTTTCCCTTCGTAATGTTTCGGTCTAACCGAAGTGAGCGATCGGTCCCACCGAGATTGCAATGTAAACTCTCTGTTTCCCTTTTGTAACATTTCGGTCTCACCGAGAAGAGCAAATCGGTCCCAGCGAGTTTACCTGACCAACTCTCTGGAAAGCTTATTACCAAAATCGGTCTTACCGAGTTTGTGTAATCGGTCTTACCGAAATTACGTTATGCCCTAACCCTAACCGAATTGGTCCCACCGAGTTGCATATCAGTCCCACCAAAAATCACTAACGGTCACTAGGTTTACTAAATCGGTCCGACCGAGTCTGTTGAATCGGTCCCA
>NW_021267348.1:0-1029 GCF_002162155.2 Triticum dicoccoides
TATGCTTAGCTAGCTCAAAAATTACATAATAAGCTTAATTAGCTTCAAAATGACCTATTTAACCTAGGATAGCTCTAAAATGACCTATACTTAGCATCTTTTACTCCAAAATTACTTAATATGCTTAACTAGCTCTAAAATGACATAATATGCTTAAGAAATGACATAGTTTAGCTCCTAAATGACTTCACATGCTTAGCTAGCTCCAAAATGACATAATAACCTTACTTAGCTCTAAAATGACATATTTAACCTAGGATAGCTCTAAAATGACCTATACTTAGCATCTTTTCCTCCAAAATGACTTAATATGCTTAGCTAGCTCTAAAATGATATAATATGCTTAAGAAATGACATATTTTAGGTCCTAAATGACTTCATATGCTTAGTTAGCTCCAAAATGACATAATAACCTTACTTAGCTCCAAAATGACCTATTTAACCTAGGATAGCTCTAAAATGACCTATACTTAGCTTTTTTTTGCTCCAAAATGACTCAATATGCTTAGCTAGCTCAAAAATTACATAATAAGCTTAATTAGCTCAAAAATGACCTATTTAACCTAGGATAGCTCTAAAATGACCTATACTTAGCATTTTTTCCTCCAAAATTACTTAATATGCTTAGCTAGCTTCAAAATGACCTATTTAACCTAGGATAGCTCTAAAATGACCTATACTTAGCATCTTTTACTCCAAAATTACTTAATATGCTTAACTAGCTCTAAAATGACATAATATGCTTAAGAAATGACATATTTTAGCTCCTAAATGACTTCATATGCTTAGCTAGCTCCAAAATGACATAATAACCTTACTTAGCTCTAAAATGACCTATTTAACCTAGGATAGCTCTAAAATTACCTATACTTAGCATTTTTCCTCCAAAATGACTCAATATGCTTAGCTAGCTCAAAAATTACATAATAAGCTTAATTAGCTCCAAAATGACCTATATAACCTAGGATAGCTCCAAAATGACCTATAGTTAGAATTTTTTCCTCCAAAATGACTTAATATGCTTAGCTA
>NW_021267349.1:0-1115 GCF_002162155.2 Triticum dicoccoides
CAGAATCATCTCCACCATGTTCTTCACGTGTAATAAGAGCCAAAGTCTCCTCATCATAGTCACTAGCGGACTCATATCCACCATCCGCGGTAGCAATCATCACACGCGGAGATTTGCATTCTCTCGCATAATGACCTCCTCCCTTACAACGACGACAAATAATATCACTTGTGTGCCCTGTTGATGCCATGGAAGAAGAAGAACGCTGTGCAGGCCCCGCAGGTGCGCTCTTGGCAGATAATGGTGGTTGTGCCTGTTTTCTTGTATCACGGCTGGAGGTGGCACCGGATGGAGGTGCTGGTGCAGTTGAAGTAGAAGATGCACGTGGTGTCCATGATGAAGGTCGGCCTGCAGAAAAGTTAGTTCGCCCCAATGCTTGTCGATCCTGCACTTCATGTTCAGCTTTACAAGCAAGATGGAATAAACGAGTGATATTAGTATACTCCTTATAGTATAGAATGGTCTGAATCTCTCTATTTAATCCACCCAGAAAACGTGCAAGCATAGCTTCATTCTCCTCAACAATACCACATCTAATCATGCCAGTTTGTAATTCCTGATAATATTCTTCTACAGAATTTTTTCCTTGTCTTAAACGCTGCAATTTTTGAAGCAATTCACGTTGATAATATGGTGGAACCCAACGCGTACGCATAGCAGTTTTCAAAGCAGCCCAAGTAGTTGGAATAGGATACAATCTACAATGTTCAGACCACCATACACATGCAAAACTAGTGAAAGCACAAACAGCAGCAGCAACTCGTCTCTCCTCAGGATATTGTAAACATGTAAATCGTTGTTCAGTTTCTAACTCCCAAGTAAGATATATATCAGGAACATATCTACCCTCAAATGATGGAATATTCAATTTCAGTTTAGGAATATGGACATCATCTCGTACCTGAGGTGGTGGTGCAGGCCTACCATTACGAATATATACCTGAGGTCGACCTGCTGGTGGTGGTACAGGTGGCTGCACGTAGTGTTGATTTTGATCAACCTCATCCTCATAATCTCCCACATAATCATCCTCCTCCGCATCAGCAGCAGGAGCCACAGAAGTATCAACAGCAGCACCAACAGTTTGGCCAAACGCAAGAGGAACACGGCTTGCT
>NW_021267350.1:0-1632 GCF_002162155.2 Triticum dicoccoides
CCAAGCCCACCTGTACCGGGTGCCACTTGGTAGACTACTAACACTACCTACAAACACCAGAAACTAGTTGCAACTCCTGGACAGAGATCATGTTGATTAATAAGTCGAGAGGGGTCGAGTTACCGGAACCCAATGTGTGGTAGTAACTGGTCATGGATCACAAACACAGAACTCAGTTCCTGAGGACGGCTGCAATGAGACAACCCACCATGTACTCCTACATGGCCTCTCACCGCTGCCTTTACCAAATCGTGTTCACACACTTAGCTCACACACAGTAGGACATGTTCACACGCCTCTGATTCATCCCCGATGAATCAGACCTGACTCAACTCTAAGCAGCAGCAGGCATGACAAGCAAGCATGAATGAGTAGGCACACCAGGGCTCAAACAACTCCTACTCATGCTAGTGGGTTTCATCTATTTACTGTGGCAATGACAGGTCATGCAAAGGATAAAGGGGTTCAGCTACCGCAGCAAGTAACAAATATGTCGTTGTTGTCCTAATGCAGTAAAAGAGAGCAGGAGCGAGAGAGTGGGATTTTATCGGAATGAACAAGGGGGTTTTGCTTGCCTGGCACTTCTGAAGATAACATTGAGTCTTCATCAGTGTCAACGATCACATCATCGGTACACGTCTATCGAGAGGGGACAATTACCGGCAATACAGAAAAAACACGATCAATGCAATGCACAATATGATGCATGCTATGACATGGCAATATGAATGTGTTTTGGGCTAATTGTCACATCCCTAGCTTTACCCTGGCCTTGGACTAGCTTGGTTGCTGCATCATGTTTAAATTCAAATGAAATTTGAATTGAGGAATTTTCAAAGCCTCAGAATCCTTTAAAAAAATGATCAAGATAAAAATTGCTTCAAATAAGTCCAAGAAAATGTTCTTGTTATCCTCTGGAAATATTGGCAAGAGGTAAAATCCAAACCAATATTTTCGGTATCTCAGAAACATTTATTTTGGGTATTTGATTTAAATCAATACTATTTTGAATTTGAACTTATATCCAAATATTACTGAATATATGTTCAAATAACTGAAACATTTTTATGTGCTTTGGTATAATTCCATTGTGCTAAATAAAATGTTCAGGGGAATTTTGTCACTGTTTTTGAATTTGTTTTATTTCAAAACAGTGGCAAAAGATTAAATAAAAACAAAACAGAAGAAAAAGATAAAAAGAACAGAGCCTACCCGGCCTCACCCGTGCAGCCCACCAGAGCCGGCCCAGCTCCTGTGCTGGTCCAGCACTGTGTGGCCCAGCCCACCTCCTCCTCCCTGTCGCCTTCCTCCTCGCGCCAGTAGGCAGAGGAGGGACACGGCGCGCGCGCCCGAGCTCGCCACGCCACCACCCTGCTCGTCTGCATCGCCTGGCCACCGCGACGCCGCGCGTCATCTCCTCGGCGCCGCCCCGACCCCCCTGGACCCCCTCGCTCTCTCCCTCTCCCTTGTATCTCTCCTCTGCTTCCTCTCTCTCTCACTCGCCGAGCGCAGCCGCAGCCGTGCCACCGTAACGCCGCGGCCACCGTCTTCCCCTCGACCCCTCGCTGTGCTTGCGAGCTCCGCCTCGACCCCCTCTTCCTCCCCACCGATCAACGGCCCTCCGGAAGCCCT
>NW_021267351.1:0-687 GCF_002162155.2 Triticum dicoccoides
GATGACAAAGGGAACAACGTATGTTGTTATGCGGTCTGACCGATAAAGATCTTCGTAGAATATGTAGGAGCCAATATGGGCATCCAGGTCCCGCTATTGGTTATTGACCGGAGACGTGTCTCGGTCATGTCTACATTGTTCTCGAACCCGTAGGGTCCGCACGCTTAAGGTTACGATGACAGTTATATTATGAGTTTATGCATTTTGATGTACCGAAGGTTGTTCGGAGTCCCGGATGTGATCACGGACATGACGAGGAGTCTCGAAATGGTCGAGACGTAAAGATTGATATATTGGAAGCCTATATTTGGATATCGGAAGTGTTTCGGGTGAAATCGGGATTTTACCGGAATACCGGGAGGGTTACCGGAACCCCCCGGGAGCTATTTGGGCCATAGTGGGCCTTAGTGGAAAAGAGAAGGGGCTGCCCTAGTTGGGCTGCGCCCCCCCCCCCCTTCCCCTAGTCCTATTAGGACTAGGAGAGGTGGCCGGCCCCCTCCTCCTCTTTTCCCCTCCGAGGAATCCTAGTTGGACTAGGATTGGAGGGGGAATCCTACTCCCAGAGGGAGTAGGACTCTCCTGCGCCTCCCCCCCTTGGCCGGCCAGCCTCCCTTCCTCTCCTCCTTTATATACGGAGGCAGGGGCACCTCTAAACACACAAGTTGACACAAGTTGATCCACGTGATC
>NW_021267352.1:0-1809 GCF_002162155.2 Triticum dicoccoides
GGATGGTTTAATGATGAATATTGTCAATCTTTTGATATGAATAAGAGCTTCACTTATATGTGCAAACTGAGTTGCAATATTTTCATGCCTTCTACTTATGATAATATTTTGGCTTTATATTTTATGATCTATGAAAGTTACTCATGTATACATGTGTCATATGTGCAAAAATCAAGGGAAGTAAAAATGGATGACATATACATATACAACATGTATACTTTGTCTCTTTTGTTAGCCACATTTCAGATTAAGCAACGCCGAGGACGGCTTTGTTTTCAAAAAGGGGAGGATGATGAGGACATGACTACCTTGGACACGACCAAAAATATTGCATACATGCATATTTGTCAGGTGATTTCTAGTGCAAACTATTCAATAATCTATTTAGGTTATCCAGAACAAAAATACTTCACACACTTTTGTGTTTTGTCTAATTGCAGGTGTATGGGACATTTGTACAGTCCACATATGAAGATAAGGAAGAAAGAGATGTTTATTTGCTGTCCAGAAAGTTCTCTCACGTCACTTTTGGCCCAAGAGAAGATAGAGTCCAAGTCTCTCACGTTCTGGATTCAGATTCGGACTGCACAGACATACCTGACTCAAAACGCACACAAGTTTTTCATACGGACTCCGAATTGGGTGATTCTTTTTTTGTTAAACTAGATTTCGTGCACTTTCCAACCCAATTGGAATCACCTTCAAATTCGTCCGGAGCGTTGAGTTGTGGACGAAACAATCTGATGCTGCAGCAGAATCCGAGTCAAACTACAAGTCCAAAGGTGTTACATCACCTCCACTTGGGCCCATTGGCCTTGTACGACCTAGATTTAGTTTTAGGCTGCCTTGGGACGTCCTCCCACCTCCTTGGCCGCCACCCCTTGATCCTATATAAGTAGATCCATCTAGTAGCTTTTCCTGGGGATTTGTTTAGTTAAAAGTTAGCCATTGCAACTTCGTGTACTTTGTTTGTGTCCAACGACCAGACCAAGACCGCTTACGGATCCCCACCTTTATCAATACTTCATCTATATTCGCAATATTCAGATTGCTTTATCATATTTTTGCTTGTTCTTCGATTGCTTGCAGGAATAGACCTTCGTGGTCAGGTTGATTGTGCTTCGGCGTGGTCAATAACCTCTCGGAGTTGGTTTAGCGATTGCTAAGGCGCAACGTCGTGCACGTTTGTAGTCGGATCGTCAAAGTCATCTTCACCAAATTGATAGTTATCATCTCATCGAAAGATCGGGACACCCCGCCTCTATCATTTTGGCTTTAGATTTTATGAACTATGCAAGTTACTCATCTATTCATGTGTCATATATGCAAAAATCAAGGGAAGTAAAAATGGATGACATATACATATACAACATGTACACCTTGTCTCTTTTGTTAGCCACATTTCAGATTAAGCAACGCCGAGGACGGCTTTATTTTCAAGAAGGGGAGGATGATGAGGACATGACTATCTTGGATATGACCAAAAATATTGCATATATGCATATTTGTCAGGTGATTTCTAGTGCAAACTATTCAATAATCTATTTATGTTATCCAGAACAAAAATACTTCACACACTTTTGTGTTTTGTCTAATTGCAGGTGTATGGGACATTTGTACAATCCACATATGAAGATAAGGAATAAAGAGATGTTTATTTGCTGTCCAAAAAGTTCTCTCACGTCACTTTTGGCCCAAGAGAAGATAGAGTCCAAGTTTCTCACGTTCTGGATTCAGATTCGGACTGCACAGACATACCTGACTCAAAACGCACACAAGTTTTTCATACGGACTCCGAATTGGGTGATT
>NW_021267353.1:0-1350 GCF_002162155.2 Triticum dicoccoides
TGGCCTTGTCGAGGAGATTGTGAGATTTGTGTTCTCCAGGTCTATCACGCTGGACCTTGGTTGTTCTACAGGCCCTCTTCGAAGTTTTTTTCTCTGGAGCGGGGATTTGCTATGCAGATTGTGACCGCCGGCGTCTTCTGGTCTAGATCGACGACTGTCGGCCGCTGCTTATACAAGATCCTAGATTTAAACAAATTTTCTCCACTCTGATGGAGGCCCAGAGGCGGTAATAAGTTTTGCTCATGGCACGCCGTCAGTGGAATCAGCGAGAACAGAACTTCGGCACTCACAAGGATTTAAATGGGTTTTTCAATTTCTATAATAGTGTTTTTGTAAGGGCTTGTGCTACTTAATATATACATTTGGCCTTTTTGCAAAAGAAAGAAAAAAGGGTTTGGGCATTTGAGTGCATGCTTTTGATCCTCCGCTTTGCATGCATGAATACATCTGAAGCCCAACTGTACAGAAATGTACAGCGATAGAGATTTGATGAACCATGAAAACGTTTTGGTTTGATCTATATGTTATGAAACAACCAGTCTCTTCTCTACAGCCTCATTGCCTCTTGAATTCTATGCGATTATTAGATGCCTGTTATAGCTTTCATGCTGTAAAAACATTGCTGGTTGGTTCTACTCCGCCTCATGAGTTACACACTTATATCCATTTAGTACCTTCACACTTACCTCCGGCCCCAAACGTTTCCCTTTCAATTTGGATACGGATGGTCGTTCTCACGGACCCAGCACGAACGAGGAACAATTCTTCAAGATTTTTGTTCTTATTGTCAAGGCTTGATCTCTTGACTAGCCTTGTAGGTGGTGCAAGGCAAAATTGCATATCGTACTAGTAGTAACGTGAACGTTGGCTCTCTGGCCGATGGATTCGGCGGTAGCAATACGTACAAAAATAATCCGTCGTGATCAATACCGTACTACTGAAAAAATGTGGGTTTCATTTAAAAAAAATGTGGGTTTTGGCCCCACAGCCTGAGCTTGCATTTAGTAAAGAATTCAAGACGTGTGGTACGTGCAAGCCCCTGTGGTCAATGTCACATGGAACAAGCTAGAGCTAGTTGGACGTACGTGCACAATGGAAATTCCATCGCTTACGCCGAAACCTTTTTCATTGCGCGTGCGTGTGGTTGATTCCTCTCAAATCGTCGGTCATATCGGGCAAAGGTGATTTCGTGAAAACAATTGAGATTACTTTCGTGAATTACTTTGCTAGCTAGCTGAATTGAGTGTTTGATGTTGACTAATGTTTAGATTTGTGAAAGTAAGTACGTCATCCTACTTTTCTCAGTACGATATAGATTACTTCTCTTAGGAAGCGAGTAGAAATGGCCGT
>NW_021267354.1:0-1690 GCF_002162155.2 Triticum dicoccoides
TGAGAATCCTGTCGAGGGTGACAATGGAACTCCTGTGAGGAGAAAGAGACAGAGGACTGCAAAGTCTTTTGGTGATGATTTCATTGTGTACCTTGTGGATGACACACCCAGGACTATTTTAGAAGCCTATGTATCTCCTGATGCTAACTACTGGAAGGAAGCTGTTCGTAACGAGATGGATTCCATCTTAGCTAACGGTACTTGGGAGTTCACTGACCGTCCTTATGGGTGCAAACCTGTAGGATGTAAGTGGGTGTTCAAGAAGAAGCTTAGACCTGATGGTATGATTGAAAAGTACAAGGCACGGCTTGTGGCCAAGGGTTATACCCAGAAAGAAGGTGAAGACTTCTTTGATACTTACTCACCCGTGGCTAGACTGACCACAATCGGGTGCTACTATCACTGGCTTACTCACACGGTCTTCTCGTTCATCAAATGGACATTAAGACAACTTTCCTCAACGGAGAGTTGAAGGAAGACATTTACATGGATCATCCAGATGGTTTTGTAGTACCTGGTCAGGAAGGAAAGGTGTGCAAGTTATTAAAGTCTTTATATGGCCTTAAACAAGCTCCTAAGGAGTGGCATGAGAAGTTCGAAAGAACATTAACAGCTGCCGGCTTTGTAGTAAACGATGGTGACATGTGCGTGTACTATCTCTATGGTGGGGGCGAAGGAGTTATTCTTTGTCTGTATGTCGACAACATACTGTTCTTTGGAATCAAACTTGATTTAATCAAGGAGGTTAAGGATTTTTTATCTCGCTATTTTGAGATGAAGGATCTAGGAGTAACTGATGTTATCTTAAACATCAAGCTATTGAGAGATGAGAATGGTGGGATCACACTGCTTCAGTCTCACTATGTGGAAAAGGTCTTGAGTCGTTTTAGGTATAGCGACTGCACGCCTTCTCCAACTCCATATGATGCTATTGTGTTGCTTCGAAAGAACCAACAGATTGCTAGAGATCAACTAAGATATTCTCAGATTATTGGCTCGCTTATGTATTTGGCGAGTGCCACGAGGCCTGACATCTCTTTTGCTGTGAGCAAGCTGAGTCGGTTTGTGTCAAAACCGGGAGATGATCATTGGCATGCGCTTGACAGAGTTATGCACTCTTTGAAAGGCACTGCGAGCTATGCGATTCACTACACCAGGTATCCAAGGGTACTGGAGGGTTATAGTGACTCAAACTGGACAGCTGTTGCTGATAAGATTAAGGCCACAAGTGGTTATGTTTTTACACTTGGTGGTGGTGTTGTTTCCTGGAAGTCTTGCAAGCAGACCATCTTAACGAGGTCAACTATGGAAGCAGAGCTCACAACATTAGACACTGCCACTGTTGAAGCAGAGTGGTTTCGTGAACTCTTGATGGAATTACCTATGGTTGAAAAACCAATACCCCCTATCCTGATGAATGTGATAATCAAACTATGATCGTCAAGATAAACAGTTCAAAGGACAATATGAAGTCCTCAAGACATGTGAAGAGGAGACTAAAATCTGTCAGAAAATTGAGGAACTCCAGAGTTATTACGTTGGATTATATCCAAACGTCGGAAAACTTGGCAGATCCCTTCACAAATGGTCTATCACGTAACGTGCTAGATAATGCATCGATGGAGATGGGCTTGAGACCCACCGCATGAGTTGTCCATAATGGTAACCCACTCTATGTGATCGGAGATCC
>NW_021267355.1:0-1473 GCF_002162155.2 Triticum dicoccoides
AACTGGACAAACTCTTTCGGAGTATCAGGGTTTCGGACGAGAACTCATCTGTTACACAGGCACTTCAATGTTTTTTAAACTTATTTGAACTCCGGACTTCTTTTGTGTTCAGTATGCAGCATTCAAAGCGACATCATCAATTTCCAACATGTTCTGACATCATTTGTTGTTTTTCGGTCATTTACCTAATTATTTAGAGAGCTAAATGACTGTGAAATTGAAAATCACTGCAAAATGAACTCTGGAAATGTTGAAACTTGCCATGGTATCATCATTTCACCCACATAGCATGTGCGAAAGAGTAGAGAGTGTCACGGCAAAAACTGGACGCACTTCGTGTACAAACTGGACAAACTCTTTGGGAGTATCATGGTTTCGGACGAGAACTCATCTGTTACACGGGCACTTCAATGTTTTTTAAACTTATTTGAACTCTGGAATTCTTTCGTGTTCAATATGCAGCATTCAAAGAGACGTCATCAATTTCCAACATGTTATGACATCATTTGTTGTTTTTCGGTCATTTACCTAATTGTTTAGAGAGCTAAATGACCGTGAAATTGAAAATCACTACAAAATGAATTCTAAAAATGTTGAAACTTGGCATGGTATCATCATTTCACCCGCATAGCATGTGCGAAAGAGTAGAGAGGGTCACGGCAAAAACTGGACGCACTTCGTGTACAAACTGGACAAACTCTTTCGGAGTATCAGGGTTTCGGACAAGAACTCATCTGTTCCACAGGCACTTCAATGTTTTTTAAACTTATTTGAACTCCGGACTTCTTTTGTGTTCTGTATGCAGCATTCAAAGCGACGTCATCAATTTCCAACATGTTCTGACATCATTTGTTGTTTTTCGGTCATTTACCTAATTATTTAGAGAGCTAAATGACTGTGAAATTGAAAATCACTGCAAAATGAACTCTGGAAATGTTGAAACTTGGCATGGTATCATCATTTCACCCGCATAGCATGTGCGAAAGAGTAGAGAGTGTCACGGCAAAAACTGGACGCACTTCGTGTACAAACTGGACAAACTCTTTGGGAGTATCATGGTTTCGGACAAGAACTCATCTGTTACACGGGCACTTCAATGTTTTTTAAACTTATTTGAACTCTGGACTTCTTTCGTGTTCAATATGCAGCATTCAAAGAGACGTCATCAATTTCCAACAAGTTATGACATCATTTGTTGTTTTTCGGTCATTTACCTAATTGTTTAGAGAGCTAAATGACCGTGAAATTGAAAATCACTACAAAATGAACTCTGAAAATGTTGAAACTTGGCATGGTATCATCATTTCACCCACATAGCTTGTGCGAAAGAGTAGAGAGGGTCACGGCAAAAACTGGACGCACTTCATGTACAAACTGGACAAACTCTTTCGGAGTAAAAGGGTTTCGGACGAGAACTCATCCGTTACACGGGCGCTTCAATATTTTTTAAACTTATTTGAACTCCGGACTTCT
>NW_021267356.1:0-1033 GCF_002162155.2 Triticum dicoccoides
TTGTTTGGTCTTGTACTAAACCCTGTATGGTGTGTATGACGATGGAATAAAGAAGCAGTTTCTGTATTTACCATGTCATACGGATGATCATCTTGCATTTCGAGTTATTCCTTACATTTTATATCCTATGTCGGAATTTTATCATCCTGACTAAATCATTGTCTTGTTTACCTAGGATGGTCAACACGCGCACTAACCCTGCTCCTCAAGAGCAGGCCGAAGGCAGTGAAGTCAGGGATGCAAATCTGCCTCATCCTCCTTCCCTAGCCGAGGTTATGATGGAAGCTGAGAGAAACAAGCGGGAGACCAACCGTTTGTTGGAGCGTATTGAACAGAACACGGCACACCATCAGAGGACTAACGTGGTGTCACTCAGTGATTTTATCAAATTACATCCACCCACGTTCACCACTCCGTCGAGCCTCTCGATGCTGATGACTGGCTTCGCAGTATCTCTCACAAACTGCATTCCGCGCTGGTAGCGGAGGCTGACAAGGTCACCTTTGCTGCATATCATCTTGAAGGCCCCGCCAGTCTATGGTGGGAGAATTATGGAGCTATGCGCCCAGCGGGCCATGTCACTACTTGGGCTGAATTCAGCGAGGCTTTCCGTGAACATCACATTCCGGAGGGTCTCATGGACCGTAAACGTGAGGAATTTTGCAATTTCACCCAAGGCCGACTCTCTGTGGATGCTTACAGCAGGGAGTTTGGTAATCTCGCACGATATGCAACTGAGGAAGTGTCTACTGATGCCAAGAAGCAAGCAAGGTTCCGTAAGGGCCTTAGTCCTGAGCTTCGCCGTGACCTCCGTCTGCATGAGTGCACATCTTTTCAGAAACTTGTCAACAAAGCCATCAGTGCTGAAACTGGTCAGACTGACTATGACGCAACACGCAAGCATGGCCGTGACATGGGTTCCTCATCCGGTGCTGGTCCTCAGAAGCGCCGCGTGTGGGTACCCAACACCGCCCTGCCACCCAGGTTCACACCGAGGCCATCTTTCCAGGCGCCTCGCCCTGTTCAACAGTCT
>NW_021267357.1:0-561 GCF_002162155.2 Triticum dicoccoides
GTGGAAATCACTCCGGGACCCCAAAACAGTGAGTAATAGTCCATGAAACGTGCCAGAATCGGCCAAATATGTGAGTGTTGATGACCTACACGTAAGCGCGCCTTGGGGTTCAACAACTATGGAAATTTGTTTGGGGCCCAAAAATGGTGAGTAATAGTCCACGAAACGGCTCAGAATCTGCCAAAACAGTGAGTGTTGATGACCGAAACATAAACGCACCCAGGGTTCATTAATCGTGTAAATCACTCCGGGACCCCAAAACAGTGAGTAATAGTCCAGGAAACGGGCTAGAATTGGCCAAAACTGTGAGTGTTGATGACCAACACGTAAGCGCACCTTGGGGTTCAACAACTATGGAAATCGCTTTGCGGCCCAAAACCGGTGAGTAATAGTCCACGAAACGGGTCAGAATCGGCCAAAACCGTAAGTGTTGATGACCGAAACGTAAACGCACCCCAGGGTTCGTTAATCATGGAAATCACTCCGGGACCCCAAAACAGTGAGTAATAGTCCATGAAAGGTGCCAGAATCAGCCAAAACTATGAGTGTTGATGACCGACA
>NW_021267358.1:0-1522 GCF_002162155.2 Triticum dicoccoides
AAGTCCTCGCTCATTTGATCATATCATCTTGCCCTGAAAAGCAAGATTGTTCTCGAGCTTAGTAACATATCGGTGGTTCGTGATTTTCCGAAGATCTTCTCGGAAGTACTACCAGGTCGTCACCTGACCGTTATGTTGAGCCCGTGATCAAGTTGGTTTCTTATGAACCACCTTCTTTCCAAGAATCGGTGTTAGATATCCCTGAGCTAGTTGGTTAAGCTGGACAACAACTTGGAGAGTTGGAAGATAAAAACTTGTCTGACTTAGTTCGTTCCAAAGGGATATTCTTGTGTAGTGTGTGTTGAAGAAAGATGATATCTTCATCGATTGGTCCCTGTGATCAGTTGCTGGACCTATTGTCTTATCAATCCCTTGATTTGAGTGTGGGCTATCGTCAAATCAAATCAGTACCAACGATGCTCGTAATGTTGTCCTACTCGTGGTTGATCCCTCTAGCATACACCATTACATCTTTGGTCTGACCAATGCTATCACCGTGTTCACATGATGGTGGAAGTCCAGTGATATGGAAATTCCGATGAGTTGCTGTTGAGCCCATCAGTAGCATTTTGTCTCCCCCCATGAATCATGTTGAACATCAACCTAGTGTTGGAAACTTGTGTAAGCATTTCTTCGTGTTTCGTTCATGAAGCATATGTTTGAATGAAAGTAGTGATTTTCCCTAATTCATGTGCATATGATGCAAGTTGCCGCCATGAATTTGAGGAAGATTGTTTTGTTTCCCTGGAATCATTCCAAATTAGTCATGCACACGTGCGAAGTATTCTGTGGTCTGGAGACTTGCAACCTTCATTCCATATGTGTCCCGAGCACACCAAGCCACTGATTGATTTGTTCAAGGGGAAGAAGTTCCTTCATAAGAGCTAATCATATGACTTATGCAAGGACTTCGTTATCCACGGTGATGGTTCCCAACCAGAACTCGGTAGTGTTTTATTGTAAGACTACCACGTGGTCATGCTTGTCCGGGACAACGTGTTCACATGTTTGTAGCAGAACCGGCTCATGTTTTGGAGCTTGCTATCGTAGTTCATCTCCCGAGAATCCCGCAACGTCATCTCGTCGATTTGTGTTGCAAACTTTCATTTTTCTTTCTAGACTTGATGAGTCTGGGATATCCTGACACCAACCAGATCTGAATCTCAGGCAGATATGATGGTTGGAACATTCTCCAAGAACTATAATATTGGTCCCTCGATAACCGGTAAAGTGGATGTCGTGGCCAACACACCCAGCCGGAAGACCTGTTATTATAATATCTTGATTGAGGAAGTTGGCCACCTCCCCATAGGGATTTCGTAGGATTTACTCCCTAGTTGCCCCTATGGATTTTGAGATCCCGAAGTCCGACCTTTTACTTGATGTCCTAGATACCAGACCATTTCTATGAATGGGTTACACTAGCACATCAAGGAGAACATTAGAAGCGGAGTGCTAAATGTTTCTCGGTCGATCATCCAGATTTTATTTCCTTGGCCTCGCTAAGATGAAATCTGAGAAG
>NW_021267359.1:0-963 GCF_002162155.2 Triticum dicoccoides
CTTTTATGACATGGTATAAAGTGTGCCATTTTCGAGAATCTATCCACGACAACAAATATGCTATCCCTCCCCTTCTTTGTTCGAGGTAAACCTAAAACAAAGTCCATAGATATATCCTCCCAAGGAACACTAGGTACAGGCAAAGGCATATATAAACCATGAGGATTGAGTCGTGACTTAGCTTTTTGCCATGTAGTGCAGCGAGCAATAAAACGCTCAACATCCCGTCTCATCTTTGGCCAAAAGAAATGTGTAGCAAGTACGTCCTCCGTCTTCTTCACGCCAAAGTGTCCCATTAATCCTCCTCCATGCGCCTCCTGCAACAACAAAAGACGAACGGAGCTAGCTGGAATGCATAGCTTGTTAGCACGAAACACAAATCCATCGTTAACAACAAACTTGTTCCACATTCTTCCTTCTTTTCAATTCTGCATTACATCTTTAAAATCAGCATCATGCACATATTGATCTTTGATGGTCTCCAAACCAAATATTTTGAAGTCAAGTTGTGAAAGCATAGTATAGCGACGAGACAATGCATCAGCAATAATATTTTCTTTTCCCTTCTTGTGTTTAATGACATAAGGGAAAGTCTCAATGAATTCAACCCATTTAGCATGTCTACGATTCAGTTTAGCTTGACTTTTAATATGTTTCAAAGATGCATGATCAGAATGTATAACAAATTCTTTGGGCCATAAATAATGTTGCCATGTTTCTAAAGTCCGAACAAGAGCATATAATTCTTTATCATAAGTAGAATAATTCAGACTAGGCCCACTCAATTTTTCAGAAAAGTATGCAACAGGTTTGCCATCTTGTAATAACACACCTCCTAATCCAATTCCACTAGCATCACATTCAAGCTCAAAAGTCTTATTAAAATCAGGAAGTTGGAGTAAAGGAGCATGTGTCAACTTATCTTTCAATACCGTGAAGGCTTCTTCCTGTGCGGTACCCCAA
>NW_021267360.1:0-916 GCF_002162155.2 Triticum dicoccoides
TGAACCGCGTAGATCAACCAGAGTAAGATCCGCACCAGAGTGGTACGGTAATCCTGTTCTGGAGGTCATGCTACTAGATCATGATGAACCTACGGACTATGAAGAAGCGATGGTGAGCCCAGATTCCGTAAAGTGGCTTGAAGCCATGAAATCTGAGATGGGATCCATGTATGAGAACAAAGTATGGACTTTGGTTGACTTGCCCGATGATCGGCAAGCAATTGAGAATAAATGGATTTTTAAGAAGAAGACTGACGCTGATGGTAATGTTACTGTCTACAAAGCTCGACTTGTCGCAAAAGGTTTTTGGCAAGTTCAAGGAATTGACTACGATGAGACCTTCTCACCCGTAGCGATGCTTAAGTCCGTCCGAATCATGTTAGCAATTGCCGCATTTTATGATTATGAAATTTGGCAAATGGATGTCAAAATTGCATTCCTGAATGGATTTCTGGAAGAAGAGTTGTATATGATGCAACCAGAAGGTTTTGTCGATCCAAAGGGAGCTAACAAAGTGTGCAAGCTCCAGCGATCCATTTATGGACTGGTGCAAGCCTCTCGGAGTTGGAATAAACGTTTTGATAGTGTGATCAAAGCATTTACAGAGTTTCGGAGAAGCCTGTATTTACAAGAAAGTGAGTGGGAGCTCTGTAGCATTTCTGATATTATATGTGGATGACATATTACTGATTGGAAATGATATAGAATTTCTGGATAGCATAAAGGGATACTTGAATAAAAGTTTTTCAATGAAAGACCTCGGTGAAGCTGCTTACATATTAGGCATTAAGATCTATAGAGATAGATCAAGACGCTTAATTGGACTTTCACAAAGCACATACCTTGACAAAATTTTGAAGAAGTTCAAAATGGATCAAGCGAAGAAAGGATTCTTGCCTGTGTTACAAGGTGTGAA
>NW_021267361.1:0-1213 GCF_002162155.2 Triticum dicoccoides
GTGAAATCTATCTAAATTTATTTTATTAACACATATTGTTTCTATCAGAGAACAATTACTTTGGTCTGTATATTTTTATGTGCAGGACAATGATTCATTATAAAGGTGGTGCCATGATGTGTCTATGAAGTGTGTTTTAGCCTCATCATGCACTGGCATCCGTGCCCGCGTTCTGTTGAACGGGTGTGAGCAAGCCGCCGCCCGTACAGCTCGGTCTACATCAACTCACCGAGACCGCACCCATGATTGACTCACCCGTCTGCACCGGCTTACAACGCCGCAGCCGATTCATCTACCTGCTCTAGTGGTCGACTCAGCTGTGATTGATTTCAGCTTCATCGTGGTTCATCAACTCCGCGGTGGATAACTACTGGCATGACGTATCAGGTGAAATCCATCCAGCATATTTTTTATATTATATATTGCTTTCTTTAAAGGACCAATTACTCCGGTTTGCAAGTTGTCCCATGCAGGATTCAAACCGGTCTATATCATGGTTAATTATGAAGAATCTCAAAGCCAACTCCTTAAGTCGCCTTGAGACTTGGGGGCTATGATGCCATGGCTCAGTAAATATTGCCAGTTTAAAGGCCATCAGAAAATTTCCGGCTCACAATGATGCTTCGGTTTATAATCCGGCTCAAGAAACCAAAGAGAGTTTGTTGTATAGCACAACTTAAACATAGGCAACCGACGAGCACAGCTCAGAAATATATCACTTGGGGACTTCTGGCTTATTGAGCTAAGCTATGATTACCCTTTGATCCGACTCATATCCACATTTACAGGTCATTTGGGGGCTTCCTATTCAAACATATGTCGTATTCGAACCAAAGAGAACATAACTGTCGTTACCCTCTTGATCGGCGCAATGCCAAACTCACTAGGGGGCTTCTTGATCGTATTCGAATCATAGCTTAACCCATTTTGGGTCTGACTTGGGTCGTATTCGAATCAGGGTCATTAAAAACCTCTCAAGGTCATTTGGGGGCTTCTTGTTCAAACATAGGTCGTATTCGAACCAAAGAGAACATAGCTGTCGTTACCCTCTTGATCGGCGCAATGCCAAACTCACTAGGGGGCTTCTTGATCGTATTCGAATCATAGCTTAACCCCTTTTGGGTCTGACTTGGATCGTATTCGAATCAGGGTCATTAAAAACCTCTCAAGGTCATTTGGGGGCTTCCTGTTCAAACATAGGTCATATTCGAAC
>NW_021267362.1:0-2263 GCF_002162155.2 Triticum dicoccoides
CAGTCTAAAAAAAGCTTTAACCTCTATTAAAATTGGCAGGTTTATTGTATGAACTTCCCGTCACAACTTTCAACTTAAGAGGTAAAAGCACTCCGACCACGGATTAAGCAGAAAAATAGTGACCAACATTGCATCATCCTGAATTGCAAAATAACAGCTCATGAAAAAAAGACTGAGCGGTAATATTATATTAAAGTAAATTTTATGTACTAAAAGGATGGATATACAATGGCGCCAATGAGGACTACTTTTGAATATAGTGATGAAAGATTTTCGAAGGATAAGTACATCGGACACGCCAACCAATTGGATAGAAGTCTGTGGTATATTTGGATTACTTGTCGTACATGCTCATAGCATCTTTATGCTATGTATAAGACTTGAAATGTAATCATTTCCTACCAGACCATCTTGATGAATGCTGCGTCGCGCTGCATGGGCCATGACTATCCCTGGATGAAGCACTTTTATCCAATGCAGGAGGAGCCTGGCATGACATCGATCTTAACCTTCATGCCGCCCGCGCAATGACCAGGGAAACCACAAATGAAGTACCGGGTGCCGATGGCTGTGAGGGTGACAACATCATTCCCGGAGTTGAAGGTGGTGACGGGGTTGGCAGTGCTGCAAGAATCGTAGTCTGCCTTGCTGACTTCAAGGACATCGTGTGCCTGAGGGGAGTACTTGAAGACGATCCGATCGCTGGTTTGGAAGTTCCTAGAGGACGCCCAAGTGTCGTATTTGGTGCTAAGGTCCCATGCGCCGCCCGGCTCGCCCACGTTGTAGATTGCCGCTGACGCAGTGCTCAGGACGGCCATCGCAGCCACGGCGAGAAGAATGGTTCTCCTGGCAGCCATTGCGGTTGGAACTGTAAAGAGAGCTAGCAGAGGATATTATAACTTGTAAGGCAGGTGTGTATCGATCCTTGAGCGGAGAATGTGTTTGATTTCCTAGGAGGCAGTGTCGGGTCCTATATATAGAACAATACAGGCTACACCCGGTGTGATGGAGAAACATGTGCGGTTGGTGGGAGCGTAGAATGAAGTTTGTGTACCTGGATTTTGGACTTTGAATATTGTGTGTAGGTGGGAACACAAGCAGCTGGTACGTACTTGATCAAAATAGACTGAGGATGTGAAGACCGGGCTGTGCTGTTGGCGTGCTGACCATTTCACGCGTCCCTTTCCTTTTTCTTCAGTATCGACGCGGTCTACAAAAACATGAGGTAGACTATCACGATCCACATAGCTTCTTTTTTTAGGGGATCCACATAGCTTCTGACGTAGATACAATTATCCAAAGCATTATTTTGACAAAGCTTTATTTATTAGTGGATTTGACATATTAAAGAGACCCTAAAATTTTGTTGTTGGAATGATTTAATTACAAGTGCATCCGCAAAAAGAAAAATTACAAGTACAAATGATACAGTTGGTCACTATAATGTTATCCTATATACCTAAGTTAATAGAGCTAAACTAGCAATTAGTACTACTCTATTAATAGAAAATTGGGGGTCCTACTCTCTGCACAGGTGCATGGTACGGGTGGCCTGTTGCGTGCCATGATTTGGATCGCAAACACTACACACTAGTGTAGAATCTTGAATTTCTCAAAAAAAAAGTGCAAGAAAAAGCACAGTGATCGCTGTCAACTATAATAATATCTATGGTCAATCATAGTTTCTCGTACTTGATAAGAAATATATATACATTTTGCTATATAGAGACTTTTTACGGACGGTTTCAAATTGTGGACTGATTCTAATAGCAAGATGAGTATTTTCAAAATCAATGTGTTTGCTTTTTAAATGACACGTTAAAGTATCTCGTAATGAAATTTTACACATGCGTAAAATACATCTTTGCACACGTGCCAAATTGTTTTCCTTTTTTTGCCACTTCAAGATTTATTTTCGAATTTTTGGAGAATATATATGATATAGAGACAGTGATCCAATACAAATTTCTACTGTTGCTGCCAAGATAAATATGACCTTTCATTTTAGATAAAATATTAGTTGAATTGCAGGCTGCAAACTCCATTTTAGCAGTTTTAAATGTGCTAATTGTATGTATCCAACACTAGTATCAAAACTAGTCCTTGTCGCCATGATACATCTAGGTTTTCCATGAACAATCACCAAAGGAGAGGATCCCCATGTGAATGAATTACTCAAATCACCGCAAAGTGCTGAAATTTTAATTACAAGTTTGGGTGCGAGGAGAGAAATTCTATTGCTCATTTTTTAGATAGCTCACCA
>NW_021267363.1:0-1305 GCF_002162155.2 Triticum dicoccoides
AAACTGTGAGTGTTCATGACCGACACGTAAACGCACCCCGGGGTTCGTTAATCGTAGAAATCACTCTCAGACCCCAAAACAGTGAGCAATAGTCCATGAAACGGGCCAGAATCGGCCAAAACTGTGAGTGTTGATGACCGACACGTAAACGCACCCCGCGGTTCATTAATCGTGAAATCACTCCGGGACCCCAAAACAGTGAGTAATAGTCCACGAAACGGGTCAGAATTGGCCAAAACTGTGAGTGTTGATGACCCACACGTAAGCGCACCTTGGGGTTCAACAATTATGGAAATCACTTTGGGACCCCAAAACGGTGAGTAAAAGTCCACGAAACGCGTCAGAATTGGCCAAAGCTGTGAGTGTTGATGACTGACACGTAAACGCATACGAGGGTTCGTAAATCATGGAAATCACTCCGGGACCCCCAAAACTAAGTAATAGTCCAAGAAACGGGCCAGAATCAGCCCAAACTGCGATTGTTGATGACCTACACTTAAGCGCACCTTGGGGTTCAACAACGATGGAAATCGCTTTCGGACCCCAAAACGGTGAGTAATATTCCACGAAACGGGTCAGAATCAAAAAAACCGCGAGTGTTGATAACCGACAGGTAAGCGCATCCCGGAGTTCTTTAATCATGGAAATCACTCCGGGGCCCCCAAACAGTGAGTAATAGTCCATGAAATGGGAAAGAATCGGCCAAAACTGTGAGTGTTGAAGACCGACACGTAAACGCACCCAGCGGTTCGTTAATCGTGGAAATCACTTCGGGACCCCAAAATAGTGAGTAATAGTCCACAAAACGTGCCAGAATCGGCCAAAACTGTGAGTGTTGATGAAATCGACCGACAGGGAAACGCACCCCGCGGTTCGTTAACCGTGGAAATCACTCCGGGACCCCAAAAGAGTGAGCAATAGTCCACGAAACGGGCCAGAATCGGCCAAAACTATGAGTGTTGATGGCCGGCACGTGAGTGCACCTTGGGGTTCAACAACCATGGAAATCGCTCTGGGACCCCAAAACGGTGAGTAATAGTGCACAAAACGGACCAGAATCGGCCAAAATTGTGATTTTTGATGACCGACACGTAAACGCACCACGTGGTTCGTAAATCGTGGACATCACTCTGGGACCCCCGAAAATAAGTAGTAGTTCAGGAAATGGGCCAGAATCGGCCGAAACTGTGATTGTTGACGACCTACACGTAAGCGCACCTTGGGTTCAACAACCATGAAAATCGCTTTGGGGCCCCAAAACGGTGAGTAATAGTCCACGAAACGGGTCAGAATGGACAAAAACCG
>NW_021267364.1:0-1199 GCF_002162155.2 Triticum dicoccoides
TTCAACTCCTGGAACATCTCATATGCTCCATGACGTTCAAAACGTCGTTGAAGTCCCGATTCTAAGCCGTAAAGCATGGCACACTGAACTATCGAGTAGTCATCAGCTTTGCTCTGCCAGACGTTCATAACATCTGGCGTTGCTCCAGCAGCAGGCCTGGCACCCAGCGGTGCTTCCAGGACGTAATTCTTCTGTGCAGCAATGAGGATAATCCTCAAGTTACGGACCCAGTCCGTGTAATTGCTACCATCATCTTTCAACTTTGCTTTCTCAAGGAACGCATTAAAATTCAACGGAACAACAGCACGAGCCATCTATCTACAATCAACATAAACAAGCAAGATACTATCAGGTACTAAGTTCATGATAAATTTAAGTTCAATTAATCATATTACTTAAGAACTCCCACTTAGATAGACATCCCTCTAATCCTCTAAGTGATTACGTGATCCAAATCAACTAAATCATAACCGATCATCACGTGAGATGGAGTAGTTTTCAATGGTGAACATCGTTATGTTGATCATATCTACTATATGATTCACGCTCGACCTTTCGGTCTCCGTGTTCCGAGGCCATATCTGCATATGCTAGGCTCGTCAAGTTTAACCTGAGTATTCTGCGTGTGCAAAAACTGGCTTGCACCCGTTGTAGATGGACGTAGAGCTTATCACACCCGATCATCACGTGGTGTCTGGGCACGACGAACTTTGGCAACGGTGCATACTCGGGGAGAACACTTCTTGATAATTTAATGAGAGATCATCTTATAATGCTACCGTCAATCAAAGCAAGATAAGATGCATAAAAAGATAAACATCACATGCAATCAATATAAGTGATATGATATGGCCATCATCATCTCGTGCTTGTGATCTCCATCTCTGAAGCACCGTCATGATCACCATCGTCACCGGCGCGACACCTTGATCTCCATCGTAGCATCGTTGTCGTCTCGCCAATCTTATGCTTTCACGACTATCACTACCGTTTAGTAATAAAGTTAAGCATTACATCGCGATTGCATTGCATACAATAAAGCGACAACCATACGGCTCCTGCCAGTTGCCGATAACTTGGTTACAAAACATGATCATCTCATACAATAAAATTCAGCATCATGCCTTGACCATATCACATCACAACATGCCCTGCAAAAACAAGTTAGACGTCCTCTACTTTGTTGTTGCAATTTTTTA
>NW_021267365.1:0-2477 GCF_002162155.2 Triticum dicoccoides
GAAATCATCACTTGTAACTCCGTTCTTGTTCCCCTTGCGCATGCCATCATCTCCATGCTTGTTCTTGCTCCAATGTTCATCCTTCTCCAAGCTAGGCCCTTCATTTGTAAGCAAAACAAATGTATCCAATTTAGGCAGCATCATATTCTCATGAACATTAGAATCATTACCAAGAAACGAAAGTACCTGATAATTTAGTTGGCGTGCACGAGCTCTAGTAATTGGTCCAGTATGTATAGCAGCAGGGGCTGTGGGTGTAACAATTGTATTGATGTCCTCATCATTTTCTTCCCCTGGTCGGGAGAATTTTCGATTCTTCCCTTCCTAACGGCCTCCTTTGTGGAGGCGTAGCTCCTTGGTTCCCCCCTTCGCCTTCCGCCAACGGCGCGGCCTCCAGCATCCTGGTTAGCATGGGATTCGGCACGGTCTCGGGCAGGGGGGCTGGACACCTGACAAGCTTTGCCTTCGCTGTCCACTCCTGTTCAAAGGGCAACTCTGCTAAAGGGTAGATTTGATAAAAATATGGATGGTGTGTTCAAATACGTGGCTACTTACTTTAGCATCCGGGCGGTTGCAGCTCAGACCTGCGTCCTCGGACAAATCCGGACACCTTTCTTGTGATCCGAAGAACAATTTGTACATCTCTATGGGTGTCATTCCCATGAAATGTTGTAGGACCCGTGGTCCCTCAGGATTGAACTCCCACAGGCGGAGAGGTCGACGTTTGTAGGGCAGTGTGCGGCGAATCACCATGACCTGCGCCACCACGGTCAGATTGATATATCTTTCTAGGAGATCTCGAATACGGCCCTGCAGCAAGGGCACGTCTTTTGGTGGCCCCCAGATAAGTCCTTCATTAACCCTTGACGCCAGCCGTGGTGGGGGACCCGAGCAAAAAGTAGGCGGTGCCACCCATGTGGTGCCCCTAGGGGCTGTGATGTAAAACTAGTCTCGTTGCCATAAACCGAGCTCCTCTTGAAAAGAGCCTTCGGGCCATGGAGCGTCGTCCATCTTGCTTATTATAGCCCCTCCGCACTCAGCGTGCTGCCCCTCGATCATTTTCAGTTCCACTTTGAAAGTTTTTAGCCACAATCCAAAGTGAGGGGTGATATGGAGGAAGGCTTCGCACACGACAATGAATGATGAGATCTGGAGGATGGACTCCGGAGCTAGGTCGTGGAACTCCAGCCCGTAGTAAAACATAAGCCCCCTCACAAAGAGATTCATCGGGAAGCCTAGTCCCCGAAGGAAGTGAGATGCGAACACCACGCTTTCACCAGGCTGGGGAGCGGGAACAGCTTGCCCTTGAGTAGGCGGTCTATGCGAGATTTCGCCGGTTAGATACCTGGCATCTCTTAGCTTTCGCACATCTTCTTCTGTAATGGAGGAAGGCATCCACCGGCCTTGAGGGTCGGAGCCGGACATCTTCGAAGGTCCGAAGCGCCTAAAACTAGAGCTTTGCGTGTTGGAACTCGAAGCGAGGGGCGGATTTCATTGGTTTAAGAGCAAGGGAGCCGGGCCTTGGTTCCTTTATAAAGGAGGTGAATACCAAGAGCCCTCCCCGTAACTGTTTGAGACTCGCTTTCAATTAGGGAGTCATACCTAAGTCACGGTTGGGTTACCCACACCCGTATTGATGAGAATCCCGGAATAAGGGGACATGATCTCTGCTTTGACAAGACGTGCCAAGGAAACCGCCTCGCTAAACGCGCTGAGGTGGAACAATAAAATGAATAAAAGCCTGGCTGTGGCATGATGTCATGCCACGGAATACGTCAGCAGATCCGATTGATACAAATATTATTCTCTCTATGATGGAATGTGGAACTTATTTTGCAGAGCCGGACACTACCCTGGTGTTCAACATCTTCTATGGAATATTCGGAGGAGGAACCCGCCTTGTAATGTCGAAGACAACTTGCGCGCCGGACTCGTCGTCATTAAAGCCTGGTTCAGGGGCTACTGAGGGAGTCCTGGATTAGGGGGTGTCCGGATGGCCGGACTAAGACCTTTGGCCGGACTCCGGACTATGAAGATACAAGATTGAAGACTCCGTCCCGTGTCCGGATGGGACTTTCCTTGGCGTGGAAGGCAAGCTTGGCGATACGATATGAAGATCTCCTCCCATTGTAACCGACTCTGTGTAACCCTAGCCCTCTCCGGTGTCTATATAAACTGGAGAGTTTTAGTCCGTAGGACGAACAACAATCATACCATAGGCTAGATTCTAGGGTTTAGCCACTCTGATCTCGTGGTAGATCTACTCTTGTAGTACCCATATAATCAATATTAATCAAGCAGGAGTAGGGTTTTACCTCCATCGAGAGGGCCCGAACCTGGGTAAAAACATCGTGTCCCTTGTCTCATGTTACCATCCGCCTAGACGCACAGTTCGGGACTCCCTACCCGAGATCCGCCGGTTTTGACACCGATAGTGGGTATGAGTCCGCTAGTGACTATGATGAGGAGACTTTGGC
>NW_021267366.1:0-1458 GCF_002162155.2 Triticum dicoccoides
ATGTAGCCACTCTCAGGGGCGATGTGTCACATGGTGGAGGTGATGTAGTCCTGACAACAACGGATGTGGTTGTCATAGTATGCCTAGTAGTTGAAGGAACAATCATATCAACTCTTGGAATGTGCACCGTGCGCTTGTTCTCCTCGTGGCCAACACGTCGTTTTATTTCCTGTTCAGCTTTGCAAGCAAGATGAAACAAATGGTCCATAGGATAACACTCTTCATGAATTAGTATCTCTTGAATATCACGGTTTAATCCTCCCCAAAATCTATCCATAAAATCATCTTCAGTTTCTTCTAAAGAGGAATGCAACAAGGTAGTTTGTAAATCATCATAATATTTTGTTACAGTTTCACTACCTTGTTTTAAGTGTTGCAACTTCTTAATCATGTCACGAGTATAATAAGCAGGGACGAAAGTATGTCGCATGGCAAGTTTCAAATCATCCCAAGTAGTAGGTATATAATCAGAGTGTAACCGACAATATTCACTCCACCAAACCAAAGCATAACCAGTGAAAGAACCAACCGCAACCTTAACTTTTTTATGTTCATTGAAATTATGCGAAGCAAATATATTTTTTTATGTCGAACTCCCATTCAATATATAAAGCAGGTTTAAAACGGCCATTAAATGGTGGTATAGATACATTAACCTGATCATGTGCATTTGGATGTTTGTGCACCTCTCGTGACGGTTGTGGTATTTGCAAAGGTGGTGGCACGTCTCCCGCGATCGACAAAGCCCATGAGTTGACTCTGGATCCTGTCATGATTAGTAGAACAAGAAACAAAACCCAAAAATAATGTTCCTATAACTACTAGGATGTGGTGGTAAAACGCTCACAGTAAAGCAAATATCAATGTCTTACAAGTTCTTACCATGCAGCAGGCGGTGATCGGCAACCAGCGGTGTCAACTAACTCCAAATATTGAGTAAAGCGATTGCCAGGGGAGCGTACATATACATGGTGTAGAAATATGTGGAGCTGGGTTGGCTATATATGGTAGCAAAAGATTAGCAATAATCAATTCAAAGATGCAATGTTGAATAAACGCTCAATGACGGTACTGTGCTGGTCCTAGGCTAGACCGGACTAGAGACGCGAGCCTAGAACACTAATGAGGTGACGGCGTAGCACAACTAGCATCAATGAAAGATACTAAGTAGCTCTTGACAGCAAGATATAAGTGAAGATCACAACGGCAGTGAAAATAATGATGAAAAACAACTGCCAAGCAGGATATACAACAACTCTCTCTCCAACTTTCCTCTTGAAAAGTTTGAGACAATTTTCTGATAAATTCTTTCAAAGAATGCTACTAACTCAAGCTTTCCAATGCAAAAAGAATCACTCAATTCCGAGTTGATATGAGGAGTCAAAGAATTCTAAAACTGGCCTGAAAAATTGGAACAAGCTGTGTTCACGAACTTCGGAGGGCAAAAAGACCTATTTA
>NW_021267367.1:0-1242 GCF_002162155.2 Triticum dicoccoides
CGGCGGCGGCGTCCGTGAGGGGGGGGGGCACACCCCGGAGACGCGTGCTGGGCGTTTGCAACCGCCTCAACACTTCCAGATTTGTGAGAGGCCGCCTACGCAAGATTTGACGGTATGCTAGCCCCCGGAGGCCGCCGGCCACAGTCGTAGACGTGCGAAGAGCAATCCGCGTAGAGGGAAGTGTTCAGATACTTCTCCATCACAAAAAATTATGAAAAATTACCATCAGTCCTATAGCACATGTGCCCACGTTGTGTAAAAAACTCATGATTTTATCGCGCTCCAAGTATTTAATAATATTCACGCTGCATCATTACCGCAGAACGTCTACTACCATTTCATTGCCGTCCGTGAGGGGGGCCACAACCCGGAGACGCGTGCCGCCTCTTCGGACATGCCACAACACCACCCCGCATGTATGAGGGCCCGGTACGATGCTCCGGTGGCATTGCTACCCCCAGGGCCCCCGTCCCGGCTAACCCTGTAGCGTTTGACCACGGGATCTAGCCCTTTGACTTTGCACGGACGGGCTTTGACCAGTGGACCTCTCCACCCGGTTGTGTTAGGTCGGCCCAGAGGAACACTTTGGAGCAACATCCGGGCCAAAACCACAGCTACATCCACTCCGTGTAGACCCGACGCGTCCGTTTCCCCCCTCCAGGTGCCGGCGGCGGCGGCGTCCGTGAGGGGGGGGCACACCCCAGAGACGCGTGCTGGGCGTTTGCAACCGCCTCAACACTTCTAGATTTGTGAGAGGCCACCTACGCAAGATTTGACGGTATGCTAGCCCCCGGAGGCCGCCGGCCACAGTCGTAGACGTGCGAAGAGCAATCCGCGTAGAGGGAAGTGTTCAGATACTTCTCGATCACAAAAAATTACGAAAAATTACCATCAGTCCTATAGCACATGTGCCCACGTTGTGTAAAAAACTCATGATTTTATCGCGCTCCAAGTATTTAATAATATTCACGCTGCATCGTTACCGCAGAACGTCTACTACCGTTTCATTGCCGTCCGTGAGGGGGGGCCACAACCCGGAGACGCGTGCCGCCTCTTCGGACATGCCACAACACCACCCCGCATGTATGAGGGCCCGGTACGACGCTCCGGTGGCATTGCTACCCCCCCAGGGCCCCCGTCCCGGCTAACCCTGTAGCGTTTGACCACGGGATCTAGCCCTTTGACTTTGCACGGACGGGCTTTGACCAGTGGACCTCTCCACCCGGTTGTGTTAGGTCGGCC
>NW_021267368.1:0-1497 GCF_002162155.2 Triticum dicoccoides
GGAGTTAGTTGACACCGCTGGTTGCCGATCACCGCCTGCTGCATGGTAAGAACTTGTAAGACATTGATATTTGCTTTACTGTGAGCGTTTTACCACCACATCCTAGTAGTTATAGGAACATTATTTTTGGGTTTTGTTTCTTGTTCTACTAATCATGACAGGATCCAGAGTCAATTCATGGGCTTTGTCGATCGCGGGAGACGTGCCACCACCTTTGCAAATACCACAACCGTCACGAGAGGTGCACAAACATCCAAATGCACATGATCAGGTTAATGTATCTATACCACCATTTAATGGCCGTTTTAAACCTGCTTTATATATTGAATGGGAGTTCGACATAAAAAAATATATTTGCTTCCCATAATTTCAATGAACATAAAAAAGTTAAGGTTGCGGTTGGTTCTTTCACTGGTTATGCTTTGGTTTGGTGGAGTGAATATTGTCGGTTACACTCTGATTATATACCTACTACTTGGGATGATTTGAAACTTGCCATGCGACATACTTTCGTCCCTGCTTATTATACTCGTGACATGATTAAGAAGTTGCAACACTTAAAACAAGGTAGTGAAACTGTAACAAAATATTATGATGATTTACAAACTACCTTGTTGCATTCCTCTTTAGAAGAAACTGAAGATGATTTTATGGATAGATTTTGGGGAGGATTAAACCGTGATATTCAAGAGATACTAATTCATGAAGAGTGTTATCCTATGGACCATTTGTTTCATCTTGCTTGCAAAGCTGAACAGGAAATAAAACGACGTGTTGGCCACGAGGAGAACAAGCGCACGGTGCACATTCCAAGAGTTGATATGATTGTTCCTTCAACTACTAGGCATACTATGACAACCACATCCGTTGTTGTCAGGACTACATCACCTCCACCATGTGACACATCGCCCCTGAGAGTGGCTACATCATCTGAGTTGATCATAAGAGGTAATGACAAAGGTACTGATCTTCCATCTCTACATGAGAATGATGAATGCCTTGTCAATTTGAATGCACCATCTGATGAGCTACCCACTACTTTGATCACACCACCTATTTCAGAGGACTACATTGATAATTTGACTTTGCCATGTGATCAAACAACTGAAATACCAACAATTTTGAGTGCACCCATTGAATTAACTATTGATGCAAAAGAACCAATGTTTAATCATTTTGATATGACCTCTAATCTTGGTGATGATTCTGTGTTGAATGACTTATTGCATGTTTGCTTATTTAAGCATGTTGTAGCATGTAAATTTGATGCAAGTAAGGTTTATTCACCAATGTTGGGATGGTTTAATGATGAACATTGTCAATCTTTTGAAATGAATAAGAGCTTCACTTATATGTGCAAACTGAGTTGCAATATTTTCATGCCTTCTACTTCTTGTGCTAATTTTTTGGCTTTAGATTTTATGAACTATGCAAGTTACTCATCTATTCATGTGTCATATATGCAAAAATCAAGGGAAGTAAAAATGGATGACATAT
>NW_021267369.1:0-497 GCF_002162155.2 Triticum dicoccoides
AGAATCGGCCAAAACAATGGGTGTTGTTGACCGTCATGTAAGCACACCTTGGGGTTCGACAAGCATGGAAATCACTTCGGGACCCCCAAACGTTGAGTAATAGTCCACGAAACGGGTCAGAATCGACAAAAACCGCGAGTCTTGATGACCAACACGTAAACGCACCCCATGGTTTGTTAATCATGGAAATCACTCTGGGACCCCAAAACAGTGAGTAATAGTCCATGAAATGGGCCAGAATCAGCTGAAACTGTCAGTGTTGATGACCAACACGTAAGCACACCTTGGGGTTCAACAAGCAAGGAAATCACTTCGGGACCCCAAAACGGTTAGTAATAGTCCACGAAACTGGCCAGAATTGGCCAAAACTATGAGTGTCGATGACCGTCATGTAAGCACACCTTGGAGTTCAACAAGCATGGAAATCACTTTATGACCCCAAAACGGTGAGTAATAGTCCACGAAACGGGACAGAATCGACAAAAACTGCGAGTGTT
>NW_021267370.1:0-934 GCF_002162155.2 Triticum dicoccoides
GAGTTGCAAGTAGTTTCTGGTGTTTGTAGCCTACTGGAGGCCGTGGACAGCGCTGACCGTAGGGGTGGGCTGTGATGCGGTAGGTACGTGGCACGGTGTACCGAATACCCGTTAGGTATCTCGGGAACCCTGTTCACATCGTTCGGGGCCGTATGGGAAACCTCGGCCGGACTCCCTGCGGATGGAACCTGAATAGGCGATAAACCTGGACTAGAGGCTTAAGTGTTTAGGTAGGTCGTGGTCTACACCCACGTCGGCTTTCGCTTGAAGTCTGCCGAGCACATGTCGTGTGCAGACGCTAAGTGGTGGAAACATGTATGAAGAAGTACACCCCTGCAGGGTTATCATGATCTATTCGAATAGCCGCGTCCGCGGTAAAGGACTACTTGGTTGCCTATACAGTTCATAGACAAGTAAATGGAAACTGCTAAAAAGCCTCAAGATAAGTGTGAGTGCCGAGGATGGCTCTTCCGTAGGAAGACGGAGGCGGATCCTCTGTAGTGTATTGAAGTGGTGAGTAGTGGACTCGTGTGCGCAAAACCATTTCAAGTTGAAGTATCGTAGGATAGTCTAGCCAAGAGTCAAAGCTGGCTTGCTGCAATAACTCCACCAACCCTTCTTGATAATATGCATGTATGTAGGATCTGATGTAAGTCTTGCTGAGTACCTTTGTACTCATGTTGCTATAATTTACATTTTTTTCAGAAGACGCTGCAACCCCTTCTGATGGGTTCTATGTAGACATTGACATCAACGAGTAGGCTAAAGACCCAGGTGGTGACCCTGAGCTTGTGAAGGACCACGTAGTATAGCCAGGCTTTCCAAGCCTCTTTTATTTTACTAGTTGTCTGTACTCAGACAAGTTACTTCCGCTGCTGGTTTGTATGACTGTATGACTTGAATGCTGGGTCGTGTGACCCGTACCTTGTGTATG
>NW_021267371.1:0-1822 GCF_002162155.2 Triticum dicoccoides
GAAAAATTTAGAACCGGGCAGTGACAAGCCCCAATTCATGTGATCAATAAAAACAATGACCTCATCATCCTTTGCTGAGGTCTTTCTTCTTCTGGATTGGGGGCGCGATAATGCATGACAATTTTTGCTGGTAAATAGCCGGTTTTGACAAAGTCTTTGAGCGTGTCCTCAATGACAATGGGGGAAACCCAATTACATGAAGTGACTATCTTCGGCGGCATTGTGAAGAAAGAAGCCTAAAATAAAGAACATTTTTGTCGGTTTAAGTTGATTCATTAAGCCGGAGGTAAAACACTATAGTACATATTCAGAGTGGCGGCTTAAAATGGGCCTAATGATATATGACTAGCTATAACTGGTGATGTAAGCCGCCACGACAATACTGATAGTTAAGGTCTATCAAGAAGAAAAATTTTGCTAAGTGATGGACAAACAGATTTCACAGACTGAAGCTATAATTTTGGATCGGCGGCAGTTCAGAAAATGCAGTAAATTCTAAACCTAAAGCGGCAGTAGAGGAGTTCGTGTGTTCTAGTGAGATCTTCTATGAAGAAAAAAGTATTCTGATATTAAAAACAAAGGCTAAACTGCTACCGCACGAGTTTTATACTATATTCAGATCAGAAGCTATTGGGGTTGAAGCAGAAAGCAAAGAACAACGAAGAACACCGAAGAACAAGGCTAACCCTAATGCAGATCTGGCGCATAGGGAGATGAACACTTACGGATGCAGATGGACTGCAGTGGAGCACCGACGTTTTCTGGACCAGTCAGGTTGATGCAGCGGCCTGAGTTGGTGCAGCGGTCGGAGGACGGCGGCGGTGAAGCTCGAGGTGTTAGGGGAGTCACGAGAGGAAGAAGAAGATGAGAAAGCAAGGGGGGAAATGAAAGGAGGGTTGTTCGACCCTATTTATAAGGAGAAGGGTAACAGGTGGGCGCGAAAAACAAGGAGCCCAAAGAATGATTATCTAGCCATTTGGATGCCTCGATTTTCAGAATGGTTATTAAAGATAAGGATCTATTAAGATATATTGGATATTGTGTAAAATTAATGGCAGATGATGTCATGGCGGATTACCACAATCACAGGAGATGATGTCATGGCGGGTTATGAGATCTCGCACAAATAAATAAGGAAGGATTTTTTCTAAGTGTTGAAGAATGACATGAACAAGTTCAAATCAATCTGGGGCCTAATGTTAGGGATATGACTATTAGATATGACCCGCCCAGGAGGGTGCCGGGTTATACCTATGGCAGTTCATTAATACAAAGCCCATGAGGATGTTGAAGATGGCGGTTCATGAAGCGAAGGCCCATAGGAGTAAACCGCCATATGTGTATGACTTGTATTGTAAGGCAGGTGGATTTAGTCACCGAGCCGGACACATTGTTTATGAGCCGGTCGGGACTCCGTGAGCCGCTGGGCGTCAACCTGTGTATATAAAGGGACGACCCGGCGGCGGTTCAAGGCAAGAGACAAGAGATCGAAAGCTAGGTCAAGTGTATTCGCTCCCTAGTAATCAAGACATAAGCAATACCACCTCAAACTGGATTAGGCCTTCACCTTCACCGCAAGGGGCCGAACCAGTATAAACTCTCTGTGTCCTTTGTCCCGTTTAACCCCTTTAAGCTAACCTAGTTGCGATGGCTTCACGACTAAGTCCTCACACTAGGACATCTGCCGTGACAATTCCACGACACCCGACAAGGCCCTTGTCGGGGACAGTTGCGGCTGGGCCCGCACCTGACAAGGTTTAGCCACCCCACGACCATTCTAGCACGGCGACCAGCCTGCCAACTAGGCAGACGCCTGCATGGC
>NW_021267372.1:0-2857 GCF_002162155.2 Triticum dicoccoides
AGGAAAAAGGGAAGAGGTAGGAGATAACACGGGAGAAGCGAGTGGGTGGACGAGAGCAGCCCAAGATGCGGCCTGGTCTAGCTATACGATAAGGTTGGAGAAGCTTCGCGAGGGGATGAGCTGCCCTAACTGAATTTATTTTTTATTTTCGGCCCAAGGTTACGGTTCTTCTAGAGCAATTAAGCGAGCATCTTGAACTGAAATTTTTGATTTTCCGCGCAAGGTTGCAGTTCTTCTAGAGCAATTACATGAGCATCCTTAACTGAATTATTTGATTTTCCGTGCAAGGTTGCAGTTCTTATTGTACCAGAGCTCACCGATGGACTGGCTGAGCGAGTACATCGCGTTCCGGCAGCAAGTGTTCTTCATTCTTATCCTGACTTTAGGAGCTCAAGTTGGAGCGAGGTTAACTAGAACTGAAATTCAGTTCGGAAAACCTAGTAGAAACTGATGGAAAAACATGAAGCGTATATGAAAAACAATAAAAGGAAACCAAAAGGAGGAATACCAGGGAGAAAAAGGTTTGAAAACTAAAAATCAAAATTGGGCGGAGAGAATAGAAGGAACATACTAGGTTGAAAAAAAGATGAAAATGTTGGGAACAAGTTGCCAAAAGAAAATACAGTAAGCCATGCTCAGGGTATATTCAGAATAACATTATCTGCTTCTCGCAGACTTGCATCAGTTGCCCCGTATGTAGACATGAAAAAACATTTTATAAATATGTTTGCCTATCCATTAAATGTGTTACCTACTTAGGGAAAAATATGTGTTTATCCAACTCATGCAAAATGTTCTTGTTCCGAGAAAAAGCATGATAAAGCCTATTGTGTTAGAATCAATGTATTCTATTCAAAATATATGTACACACATGTGATAATTTATTTTATTTCTCAAAAAAATTCATGAAACTGCATAAAAATATTACCCAGGTATCGGTGGAACTCAAGAAAGCTAATTAAAGTAAAATATAAATATAAAACAAATTAAAAGTATTATAAACTCCATGAGAAAATATATAAAAGAGGAATATAAAACTAAAAAGTAAAAAAAACATGAAACCAAAATGCAAAAATACTGGAAGACCAAACAAGGACATTTTGTTGGGCTTTGTTAAGGTAAGCTAGTGAGTTTTTTCTTTGACCCTTAAGCTGGCTGATTTCTTTTTGTGACATCAAACTTGCTGGGCTTTTTTTCCAAGAAAACATCCGACCTATTCATCTTCAATCATGGCAGTACAACGAACACTAGAAATAATACAAATTACATCTAGATTCATAGACAACCTAGCGACGACTACAAGCACTGAAGCGAGCAGAAGATGTGCCGCCGTCATCGCCCCTCCCTCACCGAAACCGGGCAAAACTTGTTGTAGTAGATAGTAGGAAAGTCATCGTGCTAAGGCCTCATAGGACCAACAACGCTTTAGAACAGCAACCGCCGCCGATGAAGTGTAGCGTAGATTGGAAGGATCCAACCTGAAGACACACAAACGCAGACGAACGACAAACAGATCCGAGCAATCCACCAAAGGCAGATCCATCGGAGACACATCCCACACGCCCACCAAAGATGCTAGACGATGGCGGCTCATTGAAGATGGGATAAGGTTCTTCCCGTCTAGTCCCTGTTCCGGTGGTGCGCCTAGCATCGTCGGTGGGCGTGTGGAGGTGTGTCTCCAGCGGATCAGTCCTTGGTGGATTTGCTCGAATCTTATCGTAGTTTGTCTACGTTCATGTGTCTTCCAGTTGGATCCTTCCGATCTATGCTACTCTTCAATGGCGGCGGTTGCTGTTCTAGTACACTGGTCCTATGAGGCATTAGCACGACGACTTCCTGACTGCAAGTTTTGCTCGGCTCCGGCGAGGGAGGGGTTTTGACCGCGGCGCATCTTTGGCTCGCTTTAATGCTTCTAGTCATCGCTAGGTGGTCTATGAATCTGGATGAAATTCTTATTATTTCTAGTGTTCGTTGTTCTACCATGATTAAAGATGAATAGACTGTGAGTTTTTCCGCCAAAAAACTAGTTAATTATGTTAATTACGATGATCCATATAGTTAAATAACCTCACCACCAGTTTTTCTGGAACCGTTCTCACCTCTCAAACCCTAGAGAGGAGATTTTCTGGATGCACCGTGCCGCCATCTCCTGTCCGGTGGTAGGTCGCCACCTCCTCCACTGCTGATATGGGAGTGCCGGAAAACCCTGATCTACCATATGGATGGCAGCGCCGACGGTGTGGCGAATAAAGTTTCCTCGAGCCTCCCCGTCTCGACAATGTCGGCTGCGATGGTTCGATGGCTCGTTGTCTTAAATTATTGTTGACCTATCTATCTGCCTAGGTGAGGGTCTGTTGATTTTGCCAGCGTGGTAGTAACGGCTGCTTCCCTTCGCTGTTTGGCGTGGCAGTGACCATCTCGGCTCATAAAGAAGCGTTGCCATAGATCTTCGTTCAGTACATGAAGAAGCAGCTATGTATCACGGTTCACAACCTGTTCAGCTATTAACTTGAACTAGTCCGGGCATCAAATAATATGGTGTACGTACGTATAAGCTTACGGTGCTAGCATGGCATGCACGAGGTTTTGGATCGATCTTTACCATCCACTTGAACATGATCATGCACGGCTACTTGACCCAACGACTTGATCGATTACATGGGCGGAGTCGTCGTTTACTTCGACTCCAGCTATTGCTTGCCATCGGCAGTGACAACTTGCCCACGTCGTTAACACGGCCGGTCTATCCCAGCCCACGGTTAATCATCCAGCTAATTAACATGCATGCATGCATGCATGGTTATTTGACCGTAAGATAAAATGGTAATCATGCATGCAAGTAGCATAAACGGACACA
>NW_021267373.1:0-1420 GCF_002162155.2 Triticum dicoccoides
GCATGTATGTAGGATCTGATGTAAGTCTTGCTGAGTACCTTTGTACTCATGTTGCTATAATTTACATTTTTACAGAAGACGCTGCAACCCCTTCTGATGGGTTCTATGTAGACGTTGACATCAACGAGTAGGCTAAAGGCCCAGGTGGTGACCCTGAGCTTGTGAAGGACCACGTAGTATAGCTAGGCTTTCCAAGCCTCTTTTATTTTACTAGTTGTCTGTACTCAGACAAGTTACTTCCGCTGCTGGTTTGTATGACTGTATGACTTGAATGCTGGGTCGTGTGACCCGTACCTTTGTGTATGTTATGTATGGCTCTCTGAGCCTTAAATAAAGTACTTGTGTCATAGAGTCATGTTGTGATGCTTCGTTGTATTTGCACATATCGAGCATATTGTGTGTATGATTGAAATGCTTGGTATGTGTGGGATCTGACTACCTAGTTGTTTATCCTTAGTAGCCTCTCTTACCGGGAAATGTCTCCTAGTGTTACTGCTGAGCCATGGTAGCTTGCTACTGCTCTGGAACACTTAGGTTGGCCGGCATGTGTCCTTCTTCGTTCCTGTGTCTGTCCCTTCGGGGAAATGTCATGCATTGAGTACCGGAGTCCTGTTAGCCCGCTACAGCCCGGTTTACCGGAGTCCTGCTAGCCCAGTGCTACAGCCCGGACCCACTTGCTGATGACCGACACGTTCGAAGCTGGGTCATGGATGCCTGTCCCTGTAAGTCTGTGCCACTTTGGGTTTACGACTAGTCATGTCAGCCTGGGCTCCTTATCATATGGATGCTAGCGACACTATCATATACGTGAGCCAAAAGGCGCAAACGGTCCCGGGCAAAGGTAAGGCGACACCCGTGGGGATACCGTGCGTGAGGCCGCAAAGTGATATGAGGTGTTACCGGCTAGATCGATGTGACATCGAGTCGGGGTCCTGACAGCGTTGGCATTAGAGCCGGACTGCCTGTAGGTTCTCCAAGCCAAACTGGTCGATGTTGAGTCTAGAAATTCTTTAGTTATATGTAGGGGAATTGTTTGTGGGTTGGAACGTAAGGCTCTTTTTACTCCTTTATCTTATGACATTCTGATCTGAGTCAGTCTATTCTTCCACCGGGGGTTAAGGAATTAGGATCTATTCTCTCTATTAGGTTCACGTGTTACTAATCAGTAGTACCTTATAGGTTTGATGGATACAAGCCTAGTTCAGTTCTTCTACCACGTTATGTTGCTAGGATGGACTCAGAACTTTGATATGATGATGTTGAGTGTGTATGAAATCCTTTGTCAAATGTCTCAAAATCCTTCTTGAGCATTTACAGCTGTTATGCTGCCGAAATTTTGCTAGAAATTCTAATGCCCTTGCATTATGATTGTGCTTTCAGATGGCCACTCGCGACCTCAATCAAGTGGTTCGCCTGACAC
>NW_021267374.1:0-14308 GCF_002162155.2 Triticum dicoccoides
TAAACGCTTTTATATTAGTTTACAGAGGGAGTACAAAACATAATGACAATTAGCAACTACAGACAATAACATGCTGGCTAACTCCCACAGGTGGAGCTGCATAGTAGCATGGCATCACCATGGAGCTAAGGAACGCGGCCTCCATCTCAGCAGAGGCTATATCTCTAATTTTTTATTTATGAAATCTCGAAACTATATTTCGGATTTCAGAAATTTCATTATATGACCCGTCAGTCCTGCGCTGAATGAAGAGGTACCCTACGTCCGCCCCATGGCCAAGTCAGTCTTCGTCCGTGCCGGGCCCGGGCCAAAGATCAGCTTATCGTTTCCATCCCGGATGAAGACTCACTCTTTGGTCGACGCGCGGACGAAGAGAGTATCTCTCCGCGTAAACGGACAAGCGAAGGTGCATGTCATTCCAGAAAGAGTCACTCTTCGTTTCCGGCGCAGACGAAAAGTTATTTATTAATTTTTGTAATTTGCAGTGGCACCCTGAGGAGGCGGAATTGTTGAACAAGGATATCTATCCCCGCAAAAAAAGAAAGAAAGAAAAGAACATGGAGATCTATAACTCACAATGACATGTCTTGGTTAACTGACGAGGAATTTGCCGTGGCACATCTGATGTAAGTCATACCATGTCTTGGTTAACGTCACAATGACATGTATAGCTGAGTTCCATGTGATTCGTCTCATCCATGAAAAGTTTAACATGAGCTTTCTTCAACACCGAAGCTGTGAATGGTCTATAATCTATTTTTTTGTAGAGAAAAGGCTGATGCCCGACATTACAAATAAAGCCAATAGATAAGACTCAGTAACAAACACCAGCGCACGACAAACGACCAAAGGCCCAAATATTAAGAAGTACGGTTACAAGGCACAATAGCCTGGAACGGCACGCAGGCCGTCTACCTACGCCCCAAGGGCAGCAGTACCAAAAAAGGCTAACTCAGCTGGTAGAGGCAGGATTGGATCGAAGGAAGGAAGACGCCGTTGAGGCTTTAGTCGCTCCAGGGTCCTGCTCCTTAATCAATGGTTTCCACTGTTGTAAAAAAAAGATCAATTTGAACATGCAGTCAGCGGGTTTGGCCGGAAAAATATTTTCGATAGTAAACTTGTTCCTGATAGTCCACAGGACCCAGGACATGTCCGAAAAGCCGAACCAGAACAGTCGTCTAGTTTGACTTGAGAGCAAACTAGAGGAGGAACGAAGATCAGAGAAGGAGGAAGGAGCCCACACTACTAGGAAAAACCTTATACGTAAAGGCTTAGCAGTAGCGCTGGTTAAATGGAGGCGCTACAGCTACTTAACAGTAGCGTGTTTCAATAATGTGCGCTACTGATACCACCTTAGCAGTAGTGCGTCCAAGGAAAACACGCTACGGATATTACGACCATAGCTTAGCCGACAGCCTAAGTAGTAGTAGCGCGCTTTTTATGGAACACGCTATAACTATTTTTGCACCATGACACATGGCGGGCCCCACTTAGCAGCATCGCGTCTTGCAAAAACACGCTACTACTACATTTTTAGCAGCAGCGCGTTTTCCCAACACGCGTTGCTGCTAAGCCGCAGCACCCACCACCTTTTCCTCCCCTCCCCCTCCCACATCAAGTCTTCATTCACTTTTCCCTCCCACCTCCTCTCTCCCTCACTTTGCTTCTTCCTCACTAATTCTTCTCCCCTCATTACTCTCTGACGATTTCTTCCTCCCACTCCTCGTGAACCATCGCGGTTTTGCTTCTTGGGCCTGGCCAGCTTCACATATACCTTATTTTTATTTTATTTTTTGCAAAATGTACCATCTTGTATTTAAGGCAAAAAATAAACCTTGTCGCATTTATTTTTCAAAATAAAAAATGCCGATATGATGGAGTACAAAATTCTTCAAGTGGAAAACATCGCACTGGCTTATATAAATAGTGGAGGATAACGAATACTCTTGAGTGAGGATTTTTTATTGCTCCTGGGATCCAGGAGCGCGGAATTTTGAAATATAAAATAAAAATCATATTTCAAAACTAAAATTGCAAAACCAAATACACACATATGTAGGGATCTATAATGCATTACTGTAAATTTTCATGCTGAAACTGAAATATATTTTACTTAAGCTAAAAAACAAAAATAATGAACTTTGATAGTGAACAGTGTGTGCACTAGAAATACATGATTTCCTGTTTTTTATATATCAGATGAAAACAGTAGTTCACCATGTGACTTTAAAAATATTTAGTATACATCCTTTTCTAATTTTTTTTTAACTTGGAAGTTTTTTTATTCTTCCAAAATTCGAGCTCCATAGAGCCCAGGATTTATTAGCCATTTCTAAAATACTCCCTCTGCTCTATAATATAAGAGTTATTACATTCAATATGGCACGGAGAGATTTCAGTTTCTTTCAGCAACTAATTTGTTGTACGTATTAGTGATCAGGCCTTTGATAAAAAAGAACTTTGTACAAAAAAAAAGAGAGTAGTGATCAAATTCATATATTGGCCAAATGATTAAGACTGCTTATTAGCTTCAACAAGGGTGGGCAGCTAATCCTCCGCGCGCGAGCTATTTCTCGCTTTACGAAAAGTCTAGCTCCGCCTTACTGAAGCGAATCTCCCACGCTGTAGCCAGTGGGCTGGCCCGTTCGTGTACGTTTAAAAGAAAAAGAAGAAGAAAAATTGGAGAAACCTGGATTACATCCCGGGTCTGCTAGACCACGCGCAACACTGCTACCCACCAGGCAAGCTTCGCCCTTGTGCATAATGCTAGGGCGCATCCTACTTGGGGCTATTCGAGTCATTTTTGTCTGTTTTCTTTTGTCTCTTTCATTTTTTTCATTCTTGCTTGCATTTTGTTTCTTCGTTTTTTGTTTTCTTGCATTTTTGTTTCTTCTTCATTTTTGTTTGGTTTTCTTTTTTATTCTCCATTTCATGTTTTTCTTTTCTTTTTTCTTATGTTTGTTCGTTTTAACTCTACATTCTTGTATGTGTCAAAATACGTGTTCCACATTTTTAAATATTTTTAATACTTATTCAACATTTTTCAAATACTTGTTCAATATTTATAAAAATGTGTTTTCGAAGAATTTTTTGTACATATATGTAAAAAATTGAAAACATAAATAAAAGTATAAAGCAAAAAAGAGAACAAAAAACAAATAAAAAACAGGCTTTGCCTCCCGCGTGGCTGGGTCAACAAGGGTCTGCTAGCGAACGCAAAAAAGGCCAAACGCATAGATGGCCCAGGCCACCTACTACTTGTCCTCTTAGAGTTTTTTCCGCCAAAAAAAAGCGAAAAGGGAGAGAAAAAGAACAAAATGCGCCGGCTAAGGACGGGAGGAGGTCTCCGGCGTGCGAGTAGAAACCATGGATCGAAGCAGCGGCAACCGAGGCCGTCGTTCTCCTCTTGGACACAGATCCTCTGACGTAGCTAACCCTGCCTTTCCATGCCTTTCAATCGCTGACGGGTGGGCCCCGCGCTTGGTGGGACACATGTGTCAGTGTCTTAATGGCAAGATGGGCCACGTCAGGGGATCCTCGTCCTCTCCTCTCCAGTTTCTTCTACCGTATCCGCAAGCACGAGGCCGATACCCCACAGCGGCCGCCCCATCACGGCCTCTGGTAATCCATTCAGTTTTTGTTCGCGGGTGCCATAGTCGGTGCAAGGAGTAGGGTTTGGTCAGGCCGTGTGGTAGGTGTACACAACTTATATAAATACAAGCTGTCCATGTTTTTTCTACGCACAGACAGAACACACCCCAAAATGCTATCCATTCGCCATGCTTGGCTCCTGCCTCCCGGTGATATGAGGTCAGGACAAACAAGGCTTTGGTGAGTTATTCGAAGCGAGGTGCTTATATAGATAGCACTGATTTTTTTCTCAACCAATGGCTTTTTATTATGGATAGGGTATAAATGCACGATTAGCAACTTATGTTGTTACTTTCCCTCTTTTCCATATATCTATTGCAGTCCATATTGTGCTCCCAACCGTGAGTGGCGGGCGGGAGTGCCAAGGGTGGTGGGAGACCTTGCATCTACCTAGGTTAGTACATGCTACGGTCTCCCTCTATGTGTGTGCGTGTGTGTGTGCGTGTGTGCCCGTGTGTGTGCGCTGCTCGATCCATAGATCAGATACTTTGTGTCATGAGCTTGCAACATCAATAGTGTATTTTGCAGCTCATGCATGTCCTAGCCAGCAATTATCCAAACTGTTAAGAACCATGCATTTTGAGCTCATGCAGATCTACGTTTACTCGAAAAAGTTTGGTATACTAACTAGCTAACTTGTGCTCTCAGTCTCATGATTTATCCTGTAGCTGAGTCTCTTTCATGTACATATCCCTCGTTGCCTGATCCTTTATAAAAAAAGTAACAAGGGTGAGTTTCAAAGAAGACATTATTATAGGTGGCTAAACGAGACATAGATGCAAGGTTTTTGTCGGCTTGTGGAACATGAAGAACATCTTTTAGAACTAGATCACGTTTAAGAGTGAAATGTGTCGAATATCCATACCTCCACCACTAGCAGTATGAATCTGATCATTGCCAAGGTACTTCTCCCGGAGAGCAAGTTGCTCTAGTTCACCAGTAACATGATACGTTGCGCCAGAGTCAACGTACCATACTCCATCGCCCCCTTGCTCACGCATAGCTACAACAACATGGCATGCATCGGGGACATAGTCTTCATCATACCGGTGCTAGCAGTCCATGACTTCATGGTCTGTCTTTTTGCAGAGTTGGCATCGAGGACGCCCCTGGGAGGAAGAAGGGCAACGAGTGTTGTTGTTGTTGAAGCCGCCGCCTCCTGGTTTGTTGGTGTAGTTGCTTGTGTTGTTGTAGCCGCCGCTGCCAGGGTTGGTGTAGCCGCCATCTCCCTGGGTGTTGCCACGCCCGCGCCCGCCGCTACGGTATTGCCCTTGGTGACCGCACCCACGGCCGCGACCACGGGAGACATAATTGGTGGAGGACTAGCGGAGGTTGGTGTCGTGGAGGAGGCTGAGACAGGCGTCAAAGCTCAGGAGCTGGCTATAGAGCTCCTGAGCAGCAAGCGCCGAGACGACAAGGTTATATTCCATGTCCAGTCCGGCAAGGATCTTGGATATAATCGCCGGATCGGAGAGCGCGGCAGCAATACAGGCAACTTCATCTGTCAGACTTTTAATCTTGCCAAGATATATACTCGGCCATGATCATGTAACTTTCTGAAGATTGGCAAGCTCGATGCAGGTGTTGATCGCTTAGGCTTGACTCTGAGCAGCAAACATGGCATGGATTGTGCGCCAAACCTCGGCTGGCGTCTGTAACGTGGCGACCTGTGCAAGAATATCGCGGGAAAGAGAGCCCATCAAATATCCTTGAAGCTGTTGCTGCTATGCATACCAGGGGGATCTTGCAAAGTTGGCCACTTGCTCTTCTTTGCCATCCTTGGTGATAGTTAGGGTGGCCGGCGGTGCCGGGCTCTTCTCGTCAAGGTGGTGCTCCATCTGTGCGCCTTTGATCTGCGGCAACACGACGGCCTTCCAGAGAAGGAAGTTCCGCCTCGTTAGCTTCTTCTGTGGTGGCGATCCGAGAGAGGTGGTGGTGGTGGATGATGAGGCAAAGGTGGAGGAGGAGGTGGTGGAAAGCGCACCCATGGTGCTAGGCATCATGGCGGCGGAGGTAGTAGACATATTCTCGGTCGAGGAAGATAGCTATATGCGCTCTAATGAGGAAGAGGCTCTGTTACCATGTTGAATTCATGCTCCAACCAACTCATCCAAAAGTCCAAACTGATGGAGAGAGGCGTGCAATATATTTTAACATGAACTTGTGCAGAAAATTCTTTCTGTCTATGACCATGTCTGTCCAAAAGCTTTACTGCAACCCTTTCCTCGCCAAGCTGTCCATCATAAATTCACCCAGATCCTCCTTCCCCTAGCTTTGGGTGCAGGCGAGAGACAACTCTCAACTGTTCTTCTACTCTTCTTGAGTTGACCGGCAGAGCTGTGCCCTCTTTTTCCGTTTTAATAAGCCATCTAACAAAAAACAGGTTTTTGCTCTCTTTTTCTGTTTAAGTCTTACATTTTTTTAAGTTTCCACAGTCAAATTCATTTGTACTACTGTTCCATGGTGCACCCAACACATTGACTAATATTGTATACCTTCAAATCTGATCAAACTATGCGGCTTATCTTTTTTTTTGAACCGGGCATTACCCCTTTCCATTAATCGAATAATGGAAATACATCAGTCATTAGGACACTAGAGAAGGAGACGGGAAAGGGGAAAGCGAGTTCAAAGCATCGCCGGGAAACCCACCACAGGAACTCGCCTATGAGACACCTGCTGTGGGGTGAAAACCCGACGACACCTACATTCTCAACAGCCAACGCACACTGGCAGAATACTTTGCAAAATACACGACCCATCAGGGCCATATCTTCGCGCAGGAGTAAAGCACAAAAGCAGCCCTGTCCTCCTGGACCAGGGGAGAAAAGCAGGGAGTTGGAGACGCGATTCATCAAGTTGTCGCCGAATCTTCTGTCGCAGCGGCGCAGATCATCATCATATTGCTTGTACTGCTCCTCAGCATATACGACCCACGCTCCATCGCCTCACGGTCTGCCCCCTTCAAAAGACCTGCCCAGTAGGTGATGAAGACACAAGCAGAGAACACAATCTCAAAAGGAGTTTTAGGAAGCTTAAACTCAAAGGTTGCTCTGTTTCGACAGTTCCACATTGCCCAGCAGATGGCAGCAAGGCCGAAGGTATAGAATTTAGCACCATCAGGGAGATATATATAGCACCAAATGTAATATTGCCAAATGTTATTGGGGCATAATTCAGTGCCCAGGACTGCTCCCACCGATCGCCAGATCACCCTGGCAACTGGGCAAAGGAAGAAGAGATGTTGCGCCGTCTCACGGGCAGCACAAAACGAACACTTCTCATTACCAGGCCAATTTCGACGTTTCATAACATCCCTCGTCAGGACCGCGTCCTGAAACAGCTGCCACATAAAAATTTTGATCTTAAGGGGGAACTATGCGGCTTATCTGTAGTGTCAATTATATATTTTCATTGACTAATATTGTATACCTTCAGTTCTGATCAAATTATGCTGCTTACGTGCAGTGTCAATTATATATTCCATTGACTAATATGGTATACCTTCAAATCTGATCAAATTGTGTGGCTTAATTATCTGCAGTGTAAATCACGTAGTTCATTGACTCCACCTTCGGTGGATATGCAATGCTTCTAACCGAATAATTATTATGCCATATCTTGAATCAAATCTGTTTCATATCATTGCCAAGTACTTGACCTCATCGCAGAAAAGTTTACAAAATTGTACTAACACCTCGAGCGCATTATGCCTTTTTCTATTTTACTCAGTCATCTAACAAAGCAGATTTGTGTTCATCTTTCGTCACTGCCAAATTGTCATCTAATAAAATTTGGGTAAGCTTCTACATGCTCTAGGTGTTTGTTCTAACTTCTTATGTCCTTCTGTAGGTGTTAGTAGGCTACTTTTGCATCAATGAAGATTACCTACAAAACATGACACTTTAAGTTTTTTTTTTTGAGATCAGAGTAGTACAGACTACTCAGAAGGAGCACTTAATTCGGCCAACAACAGGGATCGAAGACTCTACGGAACATCTGCAATCACCAGTTGGTCGCCTATACTCCTGGTTAGAGCCGCCAAACCATGCGCCAACTCATTACACTTCCTCTTCACATACTGGAGCAAGCGGTAAATCTCTTCATCACATCTTTTATGTCCATGATGAGTCCATAGCGGTCCGAACGGGGCGGAAGCTTTGAGTTTAACTCAGCAATGACGTTTTGATTGTCCATCTCGAGCACCACCTCCGCATTATAATATTTGCTCATTGTCATGAGCCCGACCAGGGCGGCTCTAGCTTCTGCCTCTTCTACACTACTACAGACCGGCAGCTTTTTGCAGACTGAAAGAAATACCAGTCCTCTGTGGTCCCTAGCAATCACGCCGGCTGCGCTCTCTCCAATAACAGCTTCGAAAGCGGCATCACAATTGATTTTGGCCGTTCCCCGGTTCGGCGCGGACCACTTGTCACCTTGGAGTGTTGGTCCCTCAAGGCGGGCTCCTCCATCCACTCCCGCCTTCTTGGAAACGCCATGACTGTCATTGGTCCCAGCAGCTAACCTCAGGTCCTCCTCGTACTTCTGCAGAAACAACACAGATCCCCTGATAGATTCTTTTCCATCATGGCGCATGCAGTCTTCCCTATGATGCCAGCAACGCCACAGGAGTAACAGTAACTTGGCGCGCACCTCTTCGTTTTCCGCATCGAGGGCCACTTGTAGCCGGTCTGTTCCGGTATTTCTTAGCTTTTGCTCAGCCGGTAACACCCAGATCTTCCTCATCTCTGCTCTCAAGGCCCGGCTTTTGGTGCAAGTTATGACTGCATGGTGTTCATCCTCCTCACCGTTTCCACAAATGCTGCATGTGGCATCCACTTCCAAAGTTCTCTTCCATTTATTTTTCTTGGTAGCCAGAGTATTTGTCGCAATCCTCCATGCAAAGATACGGACCTTGCTGGGGACCTTTGCCTTCCAAATAAGATCCCAATTGCTTCATCATCACCTTAGTTGTGATGACCTCATTGCTTATTGCTATTGGAACACGTGTTTAGAGTGCAACAATGGGATCTGTATAATAATTGTTTCACAGTGCATATGGTGATTAGAAGGTCCGTTGCGGATATAAGGCAGTGTAAGCTTTCCTTAGGAGGCTTGTGATTTACGACAATGGCAAGTCTCTTCTAATGCCTTATTCCTGTAAATATTTGTAGCATGTACTTTTTTTTAACAGAAGGATTTCATTAGTATGGCATTAAGCACACTTTACAAATAGCAGCTCGAGTGGCTGAGCACTCATTGCTGATAGCTCATTACAGGTAGGACATCCTTCCAAATTAGTACCTAAACCTTGATCTGAATGTAGGCAAGTAGAGCTAAAAGGTTTATCTTGCACTTTGACAGCAAGTCTAGCCTGATGGTGTGCCTTGAAATTCAGACTTCTGTGCACTTTGAGTATTCTATATGGATGAAATGAAGGCGTGGTCTGGATAGCAGCTAAGATTGGCCGGATAGCCCACGGACCTGCTTTAGTAATATCAGGTTGTACAACCGCTGAGGCAAGCACTTCAGAGTCTGTCAAAAACTTCGGATCCTGCACGTGTAGTTGAGCTGCAATCTTCACCGCCAACAACAATCCATAAGCTTCTGCCTGCAAAGCTGATGCTACTGGTGGCGACACAGCAGAGATGTATAGATGGTCGGTATGTTGCCCGTTAATTTGTAGAAAAACACCTATACCCGCCTTTGCTACAGCTTGTCCTGGCTCCAACGACCAAGCTGCATCTGAGTATATTTGTGTACCTAGAAAATCTATTGTAGACTGAGAAGTAAGAACAGTAGAAAGCTTTAGCTGTTCTGGCTGACCGTGATGTCCCTTCCAAGTTGAATCATGAACATGTAACTCCTTCATCAGTGAAGTGTCTGTGTCCTGCATAACAACATTGTACACAACAAAAACTTGCTCTGGCTTAATGTTCTTGCGATTAAATAAATAGTCATTTCTCACTTTCCATAAACACCAGAGAAAAGTATAGAGATTAATAGTTGAAATGTGAGGGTGATTGGAAGAAAGCAAAAACTGTATCATATTGGGTATAGTTTGATGTGTGGCAGCTAACATTTCAGTTCTGATGTACCAAGGATGTGAAAACCAAGCCGCTTTGGAGAAGTGACATAAGAATAACATGTGCATTTCATCTTCTTCCATGCCACACCTGGAGCACTCAGATTTTATATGTTTGGAAAACTTACCTGCTCTTTTCCCAGTAGCTAGGGCTCGCCGAAGTAGTCTCCAAGCAAAAGTTTGAACCCTGGGTAACATCATTATTTCTGCCCAAACCTGATTGAGAAGAGAGATTACCTGTTGTGGCACTGGCTTAGGTCTCTGATTAATAGGGAGCTCAAGATTTTTGTAACAATGCTTGTAGGCACTTTTGGTTGAGAATTCACCTGCAGGGGTTAGCTTCCATACAAGCAAATCATGGCCTAGAGAATCAACTATAGGGGTTTGCAAGATGACAGCCGCAGTTTCAGGGGTAAACAAGGTATTAACTAGTTGGGTGTTCCATACCTTTTGACTATTGGACCACAGATCTTTTACCATAGCTGGATAGGAGTAAGGTGGTTGTTGAATATTCAAATTTTCATAAATATCTTGCCATTTAGAGAACCATGGAGAGCTCCAAATGGAGGAGCTTCCATCCACAAGTTGATAAAAAGATGCAGAGCTCAGTAGATGTCTTACCTTCAATATGGCTGTCCAGAAAGCTGACTTAGGCATATTGGCTTCTGCTCTCCAAAATGAGGTATTTGCATAGTACTTTGACTTGAGAATAAGAGCCAAATTACTGTTAGGCTCCTTAGCTATTCTCCAAGCTGCAGAAAGAATTAAACTTTGGTTGATGGCTTGTAGATTCTTAATTCCTAGGCCTCCTATCTTCTTATCTGTGCATATGTCCGCCCAGGCTCTCAAACATAGAGCCCTTTTAGTAGAGTCATCCTTAATACCTGTCCACCAAAAATTCCTGATGATAGATGTGAGCCTAGCAAGAAATTTCTTAGAAAACAAAATGTTGGACATGTAGTAGACATGAATTGAAGAGAACACAGATTTGATCAAGGTCAATCTAGCTGCATGTGAAAGTCTATTAGCTTTGTAAGTAGAGAGCTTCGACTTAAATTTATCGTACACAAAATTATAAGCTCTAGCTCTATCCTTAGCCGGAAGAATAAGAGGATGACCCAAATGGGTGAAGGAGTTATCCATATCTGGCACTGGAAATAAGTTCCTGATATCCTGTTTTTCCTGCAAAGAAACGTTTGTACTAAACATAATGGCTGACTTATTCCAGTTGGGAAGCTACCCCGAAAGGTGGCCAAATTGCTGTAAAATTTGGGAAATAGTCTGAACTTCCTGCATATTAGCTTTTCCACATATCAACAAGTCGTCAGCAAACATTAACGAGTGGATAGGAGGGCAGTTTGGACCTAAGGATATACCTGAGAGCTGGTTGGCTTGTAGTGCATTCTGTAGGGCCATTGAGAGCTCATTAACAACAAGGACAAAAAGATATGGAGACAAAGGACATCCTTGTCGTATACCCCTAGAACTTTTGAAACATCCAAAAGGCTGCCCATTTATGATCACAGAAAAAGAGGGAGAAGAAATGCAAGCATATATAAGATTAATGAAATGGCTATGCAACCCCTTACGTGCAAGAGCAGAGCAAATGAAATTCCACTCGATTCTGTCAAAAGCTTTTGCAAGATCGATTTTAAGCATGAAGTCATTGCCTTTATAGGATTTCAAGGAGAAAGAGTGAGCAATTTCTTGCGCTACTATGATGTTGTTACTAATACGTCTACCTTTAATGAATGCCTGCTGAGAAGGATGGATGTAATCTGGCAAATGAGACTTCAACCTATTAGCCAAGGACTTAGCAATAATTTTATAAACTACATTATACAGGCTTATAGGTCTAAAATCTGAAGGTAATTTACAAACTATCTTTTTGGGGATAAGAGCAATATGAGTTTCATTAAGACGAGGAGGCAGAACACCTGTAACGTAAAAATTCCTTACCAGTTGAGTAACATCATCACCAATCCAGCTCCAAGCTATTTTATAAAAGCCCGCATTAAAGCCATCCGGACCTGGAGATGCATTCATCCTCATTTCTTTTAAAATCTCCCAGAGTTCCTGCTTATCTGGTATTGAAGTAGTAAAGTCTTGTGTGTCCTGAGGAAGAGTAGTACTTAAAAAAGGTCTACAATTATTAGGACTTAAAGATTGAAAAATGTTCTTAAAGTAGTCTACAAATTCATTTGCAATGTCCTGGGGATCAAAAAGATCTTTGTCTTGAGCATCCTTGATGGAAAGAATGCGGTTGCGTCTCCTACGCTTAGTGACATCATTATGAAAAAATGAAGTATTCCTGTCACCGCGAGTAGCCCAATGTTTCTTGGCCCTTTGCCTGTAATATTCATTGAGCTTGGACATGTTTCTTTCATATTGAGCTACAAGCTGAACCTCAACAGAATGTTCCTGATCCTCAAGGGGTTGTACTTGGATGTTGTTGATCTGTTCTTCCAGAGATCGTAATTGTTTTTGGAGGGAATCCTTTTTCTTGCACCATTTTTAAGCGTTCCTGCAAGATTATTAGCCCTGATGTGGAAGGGCATGTTTACTGTAGAGGACCAAGCATTATTAGCAACAGTGTGGAAGTCCTCTTCCAGAGCCCACCAATTTTCAAACTTAAAAGTCAACCGAGGCCTGCGAAACTTTGATTCTGTGGAGACCAATATAGGAGCATGATCACTCAAAATAATAGGCAAGTTAAAAACATTAGTGTTCAGAAAAAGATCACACCATTCAGCATGTGCCAAGCAATGATCAAGCCTTTCAAACACAGGTTTGGAAGAAAAACGTCTATTTGTCCACGTATAAGCAGGGCCAGAAAAGCCCAAGTCGAACAAACCACATTGCTTAACATACCCATTGAAAGCACGCATACGATTTTTATACACATTAACAGAGGAAGTTTCCGTATCATACATAATATTATTAAAATCTCCTAAACAAACTACTGGTTTGTCGAGATTATCACATACAAAATTGAAAATAAACTCCCAGATCATATTAGTAAGACGATGGTGGGGATCTCCATAAACACATACAAGTACAAACTCTACACTAGTTGGACAATGCACAGCTAAAGCTAAGATGAGATTGCTATTGGAGTACTTGACCGAGAGAGAAACATCATCAGACCATAGCAACCACAGTCCACCGGAAAGACCAATCGAAGGAACCACAAAGCTAGCCGAAGTATTAAAACGAGTATTTAGCTGAGCAGAATTGCACCTAGAGGACCTAGTCTCTGAAACAAAAGTTACCTGCGCACCGGTGGAGTACATCAATCTAGCTAAATAGTCCATTTTGTTGGATTCGCGGAGACTCTTGCCCTTACCTCGACAATTCCAACTGATGAGTTTCAAGGCCGCAGCAAGAGAAGGAGGCACAGTACGAGCATCTGCCATGGCAGGATCCAGTCTTGCACCTGGAGGACGACGACTTCTTATAACAGCATCTTGAGCAGAAAACTTTCCCATGGCCATCAGACTCGGGACCCCAATCGATCAGGGTTGACAAAGAGAGATGGATCTGGATGGAATAAGGAATCAGCTGAGACACCCTTGAAGAAACCTGGCATCCAGTTCATAACGCGCAACGGGCACTCTTCTTCTACCGCAACAATCCAAGAAAAAGCCCCAACAAAGACAGATCTACAAGATTCCAATCTGAAGATCTAGGGGATGGAGGGTGGGAGAAGGCGCGAGAGGAGGCTAATCCGCGGAGGAAGGAGGGAACAGGAAACCGAACACAACGGCCGAAATCACCGGCGATGAGAAAAGCGGCGGCAACACAAGGTAGCGAAGGAGAGTTATCCTCAAATTGAGGAATCAAGAAGTCGTGTGGGAGACTGGAAAGTAGACGATAGAGACGAACAGATTAAGCGCGAGGGGATAGAAGTGGAGAAGAAAGAAAGGGGATCAAATCTGGAAAGAAATTGGAAGGGGAGAATTAGAATTCAGGGACAGAGATACGGCATGAAGCCATTCGCCACTTAGGCAAGTCACATACGGCACTCTATCTATCACATCCAGCCGTACCCGCTGGAGTTTTTAAAAAAGTTATTGTAGCATGTACTTTGCTTCCTTATTCTGACAAAATGGGCACTGGTCCCACCAATGATACAAAGAAATTGTTGTATCAACATCAACTTCTTTCAAACTCCTCGTAAACAAGTTTCCTGTAGTCCAGGCTGCAAGATTTTTTTTTGTGATGATACTGACCATTAGGCATACTCTTTACAGAATATAAACATAATTTTCCTTTTCCTCTATACCTCCATTTTTTATCTTATCAGTTTTGATACTTTTGTGAACACAAAATCAATTAGCTACGTAATTCAACTCTGACGTGTCTATGAGTACTTATAAGTTGCCCCATGTGATATGAGGGTGCAAACCTACAAGTTCATACACAATGTGTAATTATCAAATTTCAAATCACAGGGATCTAGTGTGACGCCCCGAGACCGATGTGCCAGGTGTCCTCCAGTTATTCGCTGTTGTTGCCTTGTCATTTGCTTGCGTGTTGCATCTTATCATGTCATCATGTGCATTGCATTAT
>NW_021267375.1:0-19073 GCF_002162155.2 Triticum dicoccoides
ACTGAAATATTACGTTTCAGTCAAAATATTTCAGCAATTTCAGTATAGCACAACAATTCCAATATTTTTCAAAATATTTTTTAAATTTTTTAAATTTTTAATTGAATTCAAGTGAATATTTCGGTCATTTGGCTGAAATGAAAACTGAAATCACTGAAATTCACTGAATTTCAGTGATTTCGGTTGGTGCTGAAATTTTTCTGAAACTGAAATTGAAAACCATGCTCCCATTCATACATGTTTTGTAGCTTTGTGTTACTTTTCGATCCAGCATCATCTCGCGTGTCTTTGTATATTGAAACCGAGCTATCATATGAAATGTTCAAGATAGAGATATGTGAAAGTGTAACTTGTGTATGTACGTACAAGATATTATAAGCTTTCTTGCATGTCGATGGGGAGATGGTGCCAAATATATAGGAGGAAGAGTGCTATTTTGGCATGTGAAGGTAGGTGGGAAATGTAACAAGATGCGTTAGGTAGGGGTGGCGGTGTGGTCTATGTACCAACATGCAATTTTTTTCCGCGAATACGTGAAGTTTGCGTATCTTTTCATTGATAGGTAGGAGATAACAATGATAACATGGAAGATAGGGGGCGGGGAGAGGATACGACATAACAAAAACTTGCATAGTCCTAACTCCAGCTACATGAGGTGAGGAGACAAGACTCAGAGCATCAAGACCGTGTCACAACGCACGGAAGACACCTCGTTGACTGAGTTATGATGTCTAGCAGTGTGATAAAAAAATGACCGAAGAAATTATATTTAACAAATCTAATGTTTTACCTACCATCTGTGACGCCCACTTTCGATTTCCATTAATAAAAGCCAAACATGTGCGATGGGACACATGTTTGGGCAGGAGGATGTCGGGTAGGAGGAGAACAATGCGGCAGGCCAAGAATAACATGCACCGCTAAATGTGCGGAGGTCATGGCTATAGTTGAATAGAGAAACTATGTCATCGAGAAGAGTGTCTGGAGGATCTACCGAGCCTAGCCGCAATGGAGATGCAAGAACATGAGTGGTGTGAGCAGCGGCGGCTACCACCGCCTCTCGGCCATTGACCATTGCTCTTCTCCTTGCTACTGTATATGTTTTTTTTTTTCTGAGCAGACCTCGCCGCTGGGTTTTTTTTTTGGCAAATACTCGCTACTGTTGCTTGGGCAGTTCAGTTCGCTCCTCTCGCTTCAGCTCTAGAGCCTCTTCACTTGGGCCTATTTCTTGTTGGGTGAGCCAGTTCAATGGGGCAGTGTCTGCACAAATAAAATGGGCCCAGATATCCGGCCTGGTCCTAGTAAGTGCTTTTTTAGATGCAGATTGGACAGGTTGTATCGATGACAGGAGGTTTTGCAGTATTTCATGGAAGTAACTTGATCTCATGGAGTGCTCGCAAACAACCCACTGTATCTCGATTAAGTACAGAAGTGGAGTATAAGGCTTTAGCAAATGCGACTGCTGAAGTTATTTGGGTCCAGAACTTATTGACGGAGTTGGGTGTTCATCATCCAAAGGCAGATTCACTTTGGTGTGATAATCTTGGTGCTACATATTTGTCTGCTAATCCTATTTTTCATGCCAGGACGAAGCACATCGAGATAGACTATCACTTTGTTTGTGAGAGGGTGGTCAACAAATTGTTGAACATCAGATTTATACCTACTAGTGATCAGGTTGGAGATGGTTTTACTAAACCGCTTACTCTATGGCAGTTAGAGGCTTTTAGGCACAATCTCAACTTAGACAGTTGTGATTGAGGGGGAGTGTTAAACATTGTATCCTACGGTGGTGTATAAACCGTATAGCTAGGTGTATACGTGAGTTGTTAGGTAATTGAGATTGTTTCCTTGTGTATCAATCCAACTCTAACGATGTATATCTCTCTGTAACCAACCGAGGCTTTTGCCTATATATCAACACAGAACGCGTCCCTGCGAGGCACTCGCTTAACCCTAGTTTTCACAACTACTACATACAAACTATGGATTTGCTGATCTGTCCACCTAGTACATCCACATCAAAATCCATATCCAGGTACTTTTGTTCCCTGTATTAATTATTTTATGCTGCTTGTTCTTGTTTAGTGACATGTCCTCTAGAAAGTATTTATCCGGTAGTAACAAAAGGAAGAGAAAAAAGCAAATATATGAAGAGGTAAAATCCCTAAAGGGAGCACTTGACAATTTTTTCAGAACTAGTCTTGAGGAAGATAAGTTGGATGAAATAAATGTTGATGCAATAATCGATGACTTTGCTTCTAGTGAAGTGTTCGACGAATTTCCATGTTCTAGTATCGATGTTGAAAGAACATGCGGTGCCCCCATGTTTGGTTTTGGTAATTAATGACAATCTCTATGGACTAATGGTTGCCTTGAGTTATATTTGAAGGATTTGTCCATAGGCATTTCTTTGAAGTCCATGTGTTGGTTTCAAGGAGTTTATGTGGTGACCAAGGTGCTATTAAGGAATTATCCAAAGATTGGTCATGTGAGTGTTGAGCTTATTGCAAGCATGTCTTGAAGAATAAGAAGATTGTGTGATCATTAATGTTTACCTTCAAGACATTATCAAAATAAAGAAAGTTGGAAAGATGCAAGGTTGATCAACACTAAGTCAAGAGTGAATCAAGTTGATCAACTCACAAAGCATAGAAGTTGTAACGAGAGGGATCAAGTGATCCCATGGTATGGTAAGCATTGTCCATTATGTTTTATATACTGACCCATGGTCTATGTGAGAGTTCTTTGTGGGGTTAGGTTGCGGTGTGCAAGTTCAAGTGGAGCATCACGAAGAGATCAAATGCTTGAAGCTTGCCATCCATTGGGGTGTCAATGGACTTGTGAAGATGTGCGGAAGAGTGGCTCACCCATAGTGGAGTATGGGGGAGCAATCAACTAGTCTTCATCGAGCCAACGCAATCAAGAAAGGTGGTCCAACCTGAGAGAGTCAAGATCTTCATCATCTAGCTCAAGTGGACCATGCGCAAGGAAAAGGTTTTCCCTTAATAATTCTTCTATTTTACCGGTGTCATGGTGGTAGTTTGGAGACAGGGTTATAGGATCGATTGTCGTACTATCAAGGGGGACTCTCGATGAGTAACTTGATCGTATTGTTCGTAGAGAGCTCAAACCATTGCATCCTTGCATCATCTTTCTTGGTTCTTGTTTGGTTCTCTTTGTGAGATTTGGAGCTTATGGTCATCTTGATGACAAGCTCGAGTTCATCGAAAACGGAGTTCACTCATGCATCTTCTATGATGTTTTCGATGTTGGAGGTTATGTCGGTTCTTCTCTGTTGGAGGTTTCACTCCTCTATTTGTTAGGCATACCTCCCCTGCCGGTCTTCTCCATTTTTCTATTTGTTTTTTCGTTGTCTTTTCTTTCATTTTTTTTCTTCTCCGATTTTCTCAATCTTTTCTTTCTTCTTCTTCGATTTGTTTCTTTTCGTGTTTTTTCTCTATTTCTTTTCTGTTTTTCATTCTACATTATTATATGCACGATCAACATTTTTTCAAATACTTGTTCAGTATTTTTCAAATACTTGCTCAATATTTTTCAAATACTTGTTCAATATTTTTTTCAAATACTTGTTCAACATTTTTTTATACATGATCAACATTTGTTCCAAATACTTGTTCACCATTTCTTCCAATACTTGTTCAACATTTTTCAAATACTTGTTCATTATTTTTCAAATGCGTGTTCAACATTTTTTTATACATGATCAACATTTCTTTGAAATACTTGTTCAATATTTCTTGAAATACTTGGTCAACATTTTTATATACATCATCAACATTTTTCAAATACTTTTTCAACATTTTTCAAATGGTTATATATATTTAGAATATTTTGAAGTATAAACAAAAATAAAAAAGAAGGAAAGCAAAAAAATAAAAAATAGTGGAAAAAAGAGAAAACAGGTGTTTCCCGCGCATGGGTCGGCCCAACTAGTTGTTTTCTTTGGTGAGGGGTTCGTTCATGTCTCGGTTAATGTGAGACGTAGAGGCGCCGTACGATGACCGAAATCACTAATTAAGGAGTACTTGTTACGAAGATCACTCCACCTTCTCAGGTCGCGAGAAGTGGCGTGCTGCATATGCGCCACTTGTCGTAACCTTGGAGTTTTCCCTTTTTTCGTAGATCTATTTATTCAAAACGTTTTATCTCTTAAACCGTGCATCCAAATCTCGAACTGTTTTCACCGTTGGATTCCTCGCGTCGAGATCTTCAAAACTAGATCCCATGTAGATAGGTTTTGATGAATTATTTTTTCACGAAAAAAATGGACGAAAAAACCGAACCGGGAGAACGTGTTTTTTTCCTTTACGAAAGAAGCACGCCCGTGCCTCTCGCGGAAGCATAACCGTGACCCTCGTGAAAGGAAAAAAGTAGAATACGCATTTTTTTCGTTTTCGAGAGGCACGGCCGTGACTCTTGCCAAAGCACAACCTGCCTCTCGCGGAAGCAAAACCGTGACTCTTGTGAAAGAAAAAAAACAGAAAACACGTATTTTTCCCTTTCCGAGAGGCACGGCCGTGACTCTCGCGAAAGCAACCGTGACTCTCCCAAAAGAAAAAAAAACAGAAAAAGCGTGTTTTTTCCTTTCTGAAAGGCATGGCCGTGACTCTTGCGAAAGCACAACCGTGCCTTTCGCGGAAGCAAAACCTTGACTCTTGCGAAAGAAAAAAAAACACGTTTTTTTCATTTCCAAAAGGCACGGTCGTGACTCTCGCTGAAGCACAATCGTGCCTCAAGCGGAAGTAAAACCGCGACTCTCGCAAAAGGAAAAAAACAGAAAACACGTTTTCTTCCCTTTCTGAGAGGCACGGCCGTGACTCTCGTGAAGCAAAACCGTGCCTCTCGCGGAAGGAAACCGTGACTCTCGCGAAAGGAAAAAAAGAAAATGTGTTTTTCGCGCAAAAATTTTTTTTTTCAAAAAAATATTTGATTGAAAAGCTAAGGAAGACCGGGGGAAACCCAAAACGTCGAAAAAATCGAAAAAAACCGTTGAAAAAGCCGAATACGTGTGCGGAAAAATAAAAATAAATAAATAAAATCCGGAGGGAGCACCCAGAGTGTGACACGTGGCGAATGGTTGAGGGCGCGCCAAGTGGAGCTGATCGTTGCGAGGCTCCCGAAGGAGCGCTCGTTAATTAGTTGCTCTCTACGATGAGCCAATTCAATCGGTAGTTTCTTACAAATAAAATGGGCCTATTTCGAGACTACTAGAAATTACCTTTCCGCGTCCGGCCGGTGACCACCAAGGGCGATGGAGGTTGTCCCCTCCCGCGTGGCTGCTGATTCTGCCGCTCCTCGTTCCCGGCTGTCCCCTCTCAGATCCGTCGGTCTCGCTTCTCTTTCCATGGTGAGACGGAAGTTGTGATTTAAAGACCGTTGTGGCGCATGTTGGTGGGCGACAAGCTTGGTGGAGTGCGACGAATCTGCCGGGGCTGGGTTGTTTGGCGGACGAAAGAAATCCCTGTCGGCTTGGCCGACACCAACGCAGTGATGCCCGCGGGCGCCACCGTTCCTTCCTGAAGGGCCTCGGGTATGCCTCTTCCACACGCCCCTTGTGTACCGGGGGAAACCCTAGGACCAGTCCGGGCAGCAGCGTCGGCATCGTCGCGTTCCTTCCTGTAGGTATTCCTTGGTATGCGGCAGTCCTTAGTGCTAGGAGTGTGGTGGAAATTCTCCGGCGGGCGCAACGGTTGCGGGTTATTATAGTTTTCATCGATCCGACTTTGTTGTCATTAGTTTTTTTTCTTTCTCTGTTATTTCTTTTGGGCACGCTTGTGCTGTCTGCCCTAACAACGGACTTTCAGTTGTATTGTGTGGTTGCTATATCTACATAGCGGGGCGAAAGCCTATTTCAAGTACTAGAAATTACCTAGTATTAACTGAGAAGTTAGCTTACGATTCAAATTCCAGATATAATTAACTGAGAATTTAATTATATTGCTACTGCTAGCTACGAGACCTAGTATTCACCTTGTTTTCATCTCCTACAGCAAAGGTTATCTTCTCGTTTCCTTGGCTTCTTCATTTCTACCACGTGCTTTCAAACAACCATGCTGGATAGTAGTACAACTCTCCGGCCTTCTGTTTGTTATATTCTATCTGATTTCCCCGGCCCTTGCTTATTTCTTTATCATGAATGTTAATAGTATGTTTGCAAGGGTTTGTCACAATTTCTCATGCCTACAGATGAACTCTTTGTGTACTCTGTACCTTGGCCAACCTAATCTAGCACCCCATCTCATTTGAACAACAGTTGAAGTATTACGATGACAAACAACAGACCAGTTAACTTGTTATTCCAAACTGTTCTGCTCGGCTCATGGAAACACTTTCTGACCGATTGGAGAGTACATGTGAGAAACACTTGAATTGGACGATGTATAAACATCTGCAGTCCTACTAGTTGATTGATGACTACTGAAAAATTGCCGACTGATTACGTCTTTGGTTGCCTCTTTTTGGGAACCTCTACTCTACAGCAACGCACTTGGTAATTCAGACTTACAGAGTTCTGAGCTGGAAATCTACTACAGTGGACATGGCATTTCTGGTTTGGTTAGCCTTGTTCTTATCGGTCAGTGTGGTGTAGTGTCCAGCCCAATAGCAATCACTTCTGTCTACACACGTATAGTAGTGAACGCTCGCCCACCTACTGTAGAGAACAGTTCACCGTGCGAAAGGACATCCCAGCTAAACTTAGCATCAACGCCGTGCACAACATTTTTTTTTTGATCTTACGTCTGATTCTTCATCATTTTGATCCATGCATCCATATCAGTACCTTGAACTGCGCTTGATGGCTACGCTGAATGTGAAGGTGTTTCAGGAGTAAGAGGATAACCAGCATTGGCTTGTTCTTGTGGTCTTACATCAGAAATTGTCATCCTTTCAATCGCTGCACTTGGAAGTTATTTCGTGCATGTCACAATTGGATCAACTCGAGAGCCACTAGTTTCATCAAAGGTTACATCAAGGGGTGTACTTGTGGAAAATAAAGCACGGTAGAAAGGGTAGCTTCCGCGCAAAACATGATCTGTGTGGTGTACATTCCAGTCCTATAACAATCAGTGCTATCTACAGTAGGGAACAGCGACATTTCCCTGTATTGAAAAGTACCCAGATACAGTAGCGACCAGACTCCGCATACTGTACCGAGCAGCCTACTCCCAAGTGCGTGATAGGGCACGCAACCCTATCAGTATTTCATATAAGCATAGCATGAGCGTCGTGCAGAAGAATCATTATTCGATGTTACGGCTGTTTTTTTCTTGATCCTGCAAGTTTTCTAAACAATATAGGGTAACACGCGGTGCACGTGGCAGGCTACTTAATTCTTCATGCCTTCCAAAATATCTTTGATAGAGATGGGCAATACTGATCACACTTATTTCTTGCAATATGTCGAATTTTAGAATAGGGTTGCGCAATAATTGTTTATTTTTTATTTTTGTGAAGAGTTTTGGGCAATAATTGTGCAAGAGTGTGCACCGTCCATAAATACAAAGTGCGGCCAAAATGATCCTTATTCATCAACATACTCCAGCAAGTGTAATAAGCAGAACTAGCGGACCAGAAACTTTTGTCAACTCCAGTAGATGGAAAAAACACCGATGAAAAATAAGAAAGAAAGGAAAAAAACAAAGAACAAAGAAAAAAAGGAAAAGACCAGTGAAAACCGAGAAAGTGATAAAGGAAACAAAGAAAAAAAAAGAAAGAATAGAAAAAACCTGTGAAAAACAAAAAAAACTTAAAAATAAAAAGTGAAAATGCGTCTCGTTTTGACTTAAAAAGGCCCGACCTACTATTTAGTGACGAATGGGAGTCTGGCGCAGAGGCTAGGTGCCCTCATGATCAACTAGGTGACCCAGGTTCGAATCGACCCTAGTGCGGCGCTCTGTTTTCTTTCTCTTCGTATTTCTTGCTTAAAGCACTCGCCGTCTTGCGACAGCAACTAGTTAACGAGCGCTCCTTCAGGAGCCTCGCAACGATCAACGCCATTTAACTAGCTCTCAGCATTCATCATGTGTCGCGTTCTGGGTGCTCCCTGTGGATTTTTTTTTATTTTTCCGCACGCGTTTCCGGCTTTTTAAACGTTTTTTCGGATTTTTGGTTTTCCACCAGTCTTTCTTAGCTTTTTGATTAAGAAAAAATCAAAAAAAAAATTGACGCGAAAAAATGTGTTTTCTTTTTTTCTCCTTTCGTGAGAGTCACGGTTTTGCTTCCGCGAGAGGCACGGTTTTGCTTTCGCGAGAGTCACGGTTGTGCCTCCCGGAAACGAAAAAAGAACAGGTTTTCAGTTTTTTCCCTTTCATGAGAGTCATGGTTTTGCTTCCGCGAGAGGCACTGTTGTACTTTCGCGAGAGTCACGGCCGTGCCTCTCGAAAACGGAAAAAAAATGATTTCTGTTTTTTTCCTTTTGCTAGAGTCACGGTTTTGCTTCCGCGAGAGGCATAATTGTGCTTTCGCGAGAGTCACGGCCGTGCCTCCTCGGAAATGAAAAAAAAATGTGTTTTCTCTTCTTTTTTCCTTCCGCGAGAGTCACGGTTTTGCTTCCATGAGAGGCATGGTTGTGATTTTGTGAGAGGCACGGGCGTGCCTCTTTCTGAAAGGGAAAAAACCCGTGCTTCCGGTTCGGTTTTTTCGTCTGCTTTTTTTTTTTGAAAAAAAAGTTCGTCAAAACATATCAACATGGGATCTAGTTTTGATGTTCTCGGCGCGAGGAATCCAACGGTGAAAATGGTTTGAGATTTGGACGCACGGTTTAAGAGATAAAACATTTTAAATAAACAGATCTACGAAAAGGGAAAACTCCTAGCTGGCAAGGGCCAATTGTCACAACCTGGAAAGGTTAGAGTGATCTTTGAAACTAGTACTCCTCAACTAGTAATTTCGCAGTCTTGTGCAGCTACATGTATTTGTAGGCCAACTGGGAAGGGCCAATTGGGCGTTAAGGGCATCTCCAGCCGCACCCCCAGGAAGGCCTCCCCAGGCGTTTTTTCTGCGCCGGGCCGAAAAATCGGCCCAGTCGCGCCCCCAGGAGCCCGATTTTCGCCGGCCTGGGCCGAAAACAGCGCCGGCGGACCCAGGTCAAACCCGGCGCGCTGGGGGGCGCCCGGGGGCGCCGGACGAACTTTTTTGGCGTGAAAAAGCCGCGGGCCCGCCGCGTCTGCGACACGGCTCTCTTCTCGCCCCTTCGTCGTCCTCATCGCCTCGTTTCCCGCGGTGAATCAATGCCAAAGCTGCCGCGCTGCCGCGCCGGTAAGCCTGCGCCATTGATGCCTCACGGGCGGCGCAGTGAAGGCCGGACGACGCGCGTCCCTCGCCCGCCACGCGTACACACGGCGGCCACGCGTACGGGCGGTGTCTCGGCCTATATAAGACGCGCGCCAGCGTGCTCGGCGATCACACTCTCTCGCCGTCGTCGTTCCTCCCTCTCCTCTCTCTCGCCGTCTCCAGTTCATCACCCATGGCCGAGCGCTTCCCTGGTGACGGCGCGGCGGCGAACGGCTTCGGCCGCCGCCATCTCCATGAAGACGAGGCTCGCCTCCTTTACGAGGCCGGGTACCCGGTCCCGCCGGACATGCGGGTGCCCGACGCGTGGAGGATCAGCGCCGGCGGCGTGCCGGTGCCACCACCACCCACCGGGGCGCGCGGCGTGCGGAGATCGCACGCATCCGCGCGTCCCTGCCGCGGGCGGCGAGGGAGGGGCCACGATACGTCCCCGACAGCCCGCTCTGGGAACCCTACTTCCGCCGCCGTCACACCGAGCAGCTCGAGGCCACCAACGGCGTCGTGCCCTCCGGCAGGCTCAACTCCAATGGCCGGCGCCGGTGGTGGGGCATGCCCGGGCGCACGTTGGAGGCCGTCCTCGAGTACATCGAGGGCGGCAACACGCCGCGCCTCGAGTACCCCGCTCCCCCGTCCTTCTCACCCACCGGCCGCTTCGTCCTCGTCGAGCCCAAGCCGGAGCCCGGCCTCCCCGCGGAGTACGAGGAGATAGCCCGGCGCGGCATCTCCGACGAGGACGCCCTGCGGTGGGCGCGGGACGACTACCTCCGCGACGAGATGGTCCGGCAGCGCCGGGCCCTGGAGGAGATCGCCGCCCGCAAGCGTGGGCGCGAGGACGAGCACGGCGTCGTGGTCCTCGACAACGACGACGACGACGGCGACGCCCCTGGACCGTCCAACCCGCCGCGCCAACCGGGGGAGGGATGCAGCAGGGACGGCGGAGGCGCGGGCGGGGGCGGCGATGACGACGATGACGACGACGACGACGACGACGACGACGGCGGTGACTACACGCGGTTCTACAGCCTCCTCGGCATGTAAACCGCGTGGGCGGGCGGCGAGGGAGACGGCGGGGGTAGCCCGCGGAAGTTTTTTCCTTTTTTTGTAAAATATGTTTAAGTTTGAACGAACTCGCCGATGTTTGCGTTAAATTTCAGTCGTGTTCGCGCCGTATTTGAATTTTTTTTTTTAACGTGGGCGCTGCGACTGGGGGGCATCACGCCCCCAGTGCGCGGTTTAGCGCCGGCGCGCCCCAGGGGGCGATTTTTTGCCCCTCTGGGGGGGCCAACGGCTGGAGATGCCCTAAGGTCCTCGAACGTCTGTGAGGGCAACCCTTGCCGGAGAGCGCAGTGTCATCGCCCCACCACCCTGGGAAGGACATCCCAGGTAAGCACATGAACGTCGTGCACAAGAATCATTATTCGATGTTACATCTAATTTTCTTGATCCTCTAGACTTTCTAAATAATAAAGAAGGGTAACACGCGGTGCACATGGTAGGCTACTTAATTCTTACTGGCTTCCAAAGTATCTTATTAGCGATAATTTTTTGATAGCGATGGGCAGTACCGATCACACTTATTTCTTCCAATATGTAAAATTTAGATCCTAAAAGAATGTAAGATTTAGAATAGCGATTGGAAATAATTGTGCAAGTCGTGGTCCAAAGTCCATAAATACAAGCGCGGCAAAAATGATCCTCATTTATTAACTGACACCAGCAACTATAGTTAGAAGGCCGTGCTGGAAATGACGATGGAGGCAACTCCTCTCCTGACTCGATACAAGATGGGTGAATTCAACCTCGCGCACAGGTCTGTGAAGTGGCTAATGCTACATCAAGTGTGTGCATGCGATGAAATTTTCACGTTTTCGTTACAGCTGAAGTTTTGCTGTGACTTTTCGTTACAGCAAGTGTACCAGGGTTGGAAACACAGGAAATACTCCACATCGTGAATGACTTCCGTGTTGCTGCAAGAAATAAGCCGGTATGAACTTTTTATGACTTGCTCCTCACTATTACTACTAGTAGGGATTCATCAGCCACTATAGATGTACCCAGGTACTTAACTCATCTTGGTGAATAACCCATGCTAACGACAGTTTCTTGTGATGATATATTAAAGGTTTTGACGGTGTCGAGATTCATGCCACCAACGTGTTGCTGGTCAACAGGTACATTTTTTTTCTCAATGCTGAAAGAGCCAACTCTCAACCTCTACGTCCCCGTAGGCCGTAACCTTCGCCAGTTTGCCACTGAGGTCATCACCACCGTTGCTGACGAGGTGCGCCTCTCCCCGGTAGCCGACTATGACTCCGACCCAGAGGCGCTCCCGCTGCACGTGATCCGCCACATGAACGATGTCGGCGCCCTCTACTGCCACATGGTGGAGCCAAGGAATGGGATCCCGTGCAGCCTGCTGGCTTTCAGCAAGGCATTCAAGAACACCTTCATCGTGAATGGAGGTTACAAGAGGGAGGAAGGGGACAAGGCCGTCAGCGATGGCTACGCCGATCTGGTCTCGTACGGCCGGCTCTTCCTGGCGAAATCCGACCTGCCAGAGCGGTTCAGGAAGAACGAAGGTCCGAACAAGTATGACCGGGCTACCTTTTACACCACTGATCCGGTGGTGGGCTACACAGACTACCCTTTCCTTGCTCAGGGCAGGGGACACAAGTAGCTACCTGATTGAACTCCAGCCAGTTCTTGATTCAGATTATCAAGCAAGCTATATTCTTCTTTTTTTGCGAGGCGTGAGCACTATGTTTGTACAATAAAAGTGGGGCGTATAATGGTGTAACTGAGTTTTCCCCATCGTGTACTCTGTATTTTGTTTATCGTGTTAAGATCATAATAACTATTCCTATATATGTCGAACCTGGTTTCTCTCCCGTGCCTTGGCTATAGAACAGGTCACATGGATGGTCCACTTGGGAGTTGGAACAAAGAGGCTATAAGGCGAGGGGTGATCGAGTAGCTTACAAATGATTTTTTATAACTTCCGTATGTCAGTAGACAATGAAATATGTACCTTTGGGTCAAAATATTTTACAAATTTCAGTAGCACACAAGAATTCAACTATTTTGTCGAATTTAGGTGAACTAGTTGTCAACCCGTGCATCCGCACGGGCCATCCTAGTTTTAGATAGATACATATGAGTTATTGTTCTATAAAATTAGTTGCATACTATTAGAAAATGAAATTTAGAAGACAATTATTAAACGTACATGTAGAAAATAATATGTTTCTGCTGTCTTAATAACACCACATATCATATTTTTCATATGCCTAATTAAATTGTAAGGCGTCAGTAAAACCATTGGCTTTTATAAAGAAGTTTTTTCATAAGTGTTCATGTGCGTTACAATCTCCTGAGTCATGGAAATACCATGTTTTTCATATTGCAAAAAGAAACATAGTTTCAGTCGTGTAGGTTTCAAGATGTAATGACACCATAATCCTATGTGTTTTCTCTCCCACCAATTTAGAATGTTATGAATAAAAGAGGCTCTGTACTTTGTTTACAATAAATTTACTTGAACGCAAGTTTCCACCAGGTATAATATCCTAATAATAAGCTCCATTGCTCCATAACCCAAGTCATAAAATTATAACGTGCCTAAATAATCAAAAAGATGTGGAGTAACCTCGTGATAGGTACACGCTTGCACTAAGTCGCACTGCACTACCCACCCATTGTGCTCATTTGCTTCGCTTGGACCTGGTTCGTCTAAAACTAGATGACAACCCGCGCGTTGCGGCGGGAGCTTCTTTCTCCCATGAGCATATCGAATGAATAGGATATATTGGATGAATGAAAAGGAAATGTTGGTTGAAATGTTGTCATTCCTCAATTCATTCATACCATGATATCCAGTGAAAATGGGGCGGATATTCAGGCAAGAAGAACATGTGCAGAATATGTAAGAACATATAAGAAAAGGTTTGTGTTGAGGGGAAAATGTATGAAACCTATGAAATCAAAACAGAACATAATATTCTGCAAGTAAAGTATGTGCAATCCTCATGACCTCAGTTATAATAAATCTTAATACTTAATTTTGAACAGAAATGGAGAGGTTCCAATAATGTTGCTATGACCCAAACAACGCGTTTAGATCCTAGCAACTCAAAACAGGTGACACCAGCGACTCTGTTCGAAGATCACCGCTGTTTTCATTGATCCAAGCTTCTACCACAGATCAACATTATTGACCCAAGCTTCTACCACATATTAATGACAACAGCGGCTCTTCGGGGATAAGGCATGCAAAACATTGATTATTTGTGGTAGAAGCTTGGATCAATGACAACAGCTGCTCTGTCCGAAGATCACCATGTCAGCTTCTCGGCCTGGAGATGGTTCACCAAACAATAAAAGAACCATGTAGATAGAAACCTGTACAACTCAAGTACTCCATTCAGTTAACTTAAATTTTGTGATCATGTTAAAACTTGACCACCGGATCAACCAAGGAAACATATACTTAAGACATGAATCTGAGGAAATTGGGAAACTATGTATAGGAAAATATGCAAACTCTATGCATTGTATCCTTTTGCTTAATACCACTGAAATGCAGAATAATTCGATATGTAGTACAATGCGTATAATCAGAATTTCATCAAGTATTAAAAACTACATAGCATTCAAATCCTCTAGATAGGAAAACGTAAATTAATTCCTTGACAATTCTAGATATCTGACGTTCTCCATGTACTCTTACAGCAAGACCCACGCTGCACCGCCAGATTTTGCTTGAGGCCATGCACGTGCAGGTTTCGCATGGGTGCATCCATGGCGTGCATTAGCAAAATTCCCAGCCGGCAATCAACTATGTATGGCGCTAGTTCGCTTCGGAAGCATTGAGTCAGTGTAATAATATCATCAATCAGTTTATAAATTGAGATTCTATTTGAGCTAGAATGTATTAACTTACCTCACAAATTGCGTGTGGTTCGGAGCAATTGAGCTACAGAGTACAGACCAGAAAGAAATCGAACCTAATACAGATCACAACCCAATAAACAAATCAATAGAAGATCAAGTCATTAATTACTTGATAGTATTATAAGCTAACTTGGTCCTATCTGCACCTGCCCCGAGTCCAATCATTGCTTCAAGTCTTTCTCCCTCACGAAGCTGAACCAAATTGACCCTCATATGAACTACAGTGAGAAGAAATTGTGGAGGCGCATCTCATGAGATAGAAGGCGGCAACGCCAGGCAGCCGGTGATGGCACGGAGAAGATTGAACATGGCAAGAGCGGCCGAGCGAGCAGAAAGCGGCTTGGATCGCCATATTTGACGAACACATGTTGACCTCCACGGCAAGTGCCTCGCTGTAGGGGAGGTGCTGGAGATGCCACCTGTGGTGCTCGATGAGGTATTCGAGCGCATCGCTGGAGATGGGGAAGAAGAATATGCAGCCGCAGAGGCTGCGCGGTGGCGGCGGCGATGCGTGCAGATCTGTCCCGTCCAACCCTCACATGGTACCGGAAGGAGATGATTCACGGTGGGGGATTCAACTCAGGTAGATAAAGGATTCTGATTCGTCGAGCAGGTGTCCGCAATGGAGTGGTGGTGGCGGAGAGGGCTCTAATTCGTCCCTTCACCGGAAGGGGATGACCCAGAAAATCCCTCTACGGGCGATGAAGATCGATGATTGATTGCATGCCCGTTTCATGTGTATTAGTGGTGGGAAGATTGAAGAATTTAAAATGTTGCCGGGGATGGAAGGAGTAGAGGACAACACATTAATTGGGGAAGTGGAAGAGGAAAGACTCTAAGCATTTAGTTCTCGCGCCGAGAAATCAGCTAGTGGGGTGTTTCTATTTAGATATAGTAGATGGCCGATTTGAGTGTTCCCCCGTAGACAAGACCAGTGGTACATTAAAATTTGTGTGGCCAAGATTTCGTTCCAATGCGGGCAGCGAAATGGACCAAAATTGCATCCAGTGGGCCTTGCTGAGGCTAATGCAGGCGAAAAAACAGGCCCTATGAAAATGTGTGTATTGGGTGGTGGTGTGTGTGCACATGTGCAATCCACGTTGTACTCAATTCTCTGTATAAAAATATTATTTAAAGCTGAAATTAGTAATCTTGATGTTCGCATCTTGATATTTATGAACGCCCCGTTGACCAAACAACAAAAGACCATACATCCGCAAAACATTAAAGCTTACGAAGGGCCACATAAGTCGCTCACCGTAAGAGAGGTAAGAACCTTAGATCATCGAATTTATTGTGCCTTGGGACACACTTCTTATAAATGCATGAAAGATATTTGTGTTTCGTAGCAAAACTAATGATGAAGAAAATAAAAGGAATTAAAGAACGTATCGTGAGAACCATGAGCTCGATGGAGTACATCATCAAGAAAACCCCAAGAAAAGAATGGAGCCCTGAGGTCTTTATTCCATATGACACCACATCCGCCTTCCAGATACCTCTATCAAGGAAAAACTAATATCACCAAAAATATACTTAAGCTACATGCTAAACATTGTTTCGTGGTTCACTCATCTAGCGGTGGTTAACTTCTAACTCTTCTATGTCTAATAGCAATGAGTTTTTCAACAAAAGGCTTGGTGTTTCACAATTGAAGACATGGGATTAGAATCATCATTAAAATTTAACCCTAAATAAATGAGACTTAGTGCTTCCTAACCTCACGCTAATTTGTTTTAATCACTAATCTTATGTTTTTGAGAAGATTATCTTCAAGTTTGATTCATTACCAAATCTTTGAAGGCTTGACGTCTATATTTCCACTTAAAGAATAAGGGGTAAGAGAGAGGCGATAACTATGATAAGCATTAATCCGAATTCAATGGTGGCGGCATCATGTGGGGATAATGTAGCGAACAGAACCAAAATAAAAATTACACTCTGCCAATATATAATCTTAACTAAATTTCTTAATTAGACTTCGCAAATTTAGTCACATATGTTTACAATTCGAACTCATTCTATAAATTTATGGTATTAATTACAATAATATTTATTACACCCAGCAAAATAAAACAAAATTTATGTTTATTTATAACATATTTTTGTTAATATATGATCTTATCAAATATGTTTTATTGTTACACTTGGCAAAATCAACTACATTCTATATTTATTTATAACTTATTCTGTGAATATACGACCTTAGCAATTATATTTTTCTAATACACTTAGAAAAATTAATTATTTTTTATGTTTATTTATAACTAATTATCTGAATATACGAATTTAAAAATTATATTTTTCTATTACACTTAGTAAATGTATTCAATTTTTTATTTTCATAACTAATTTCGCTAGGATACTATTTTAATCGTATTGCTAAATATTAAATTGAGACATTCTTTGCCATTCATATCTAAAACCAATCATCACAAATATAATTGTATTAACTTTAATCATATATTTCAAACGCATTTACATTGATTAAATTTTGTTAATATCTTCCCCTAAAAGTATTTTACGAAAAAATATATATATGTATTTGTTTAATTGATGTCGTCGAAAGATTAACTGATGCCACACTTAGATGAACTATTAAGTCTATATATGTGTATTTGTGTGCATACTATTGTACTTAAATATTTCGGTGATGACCTCTAAAGTGGATGATCTCAAAAATATCTTCAGATAAATTCCTTGAGTTAATGAGTGCCTATCTCACGTGTAAGTAAATAGAAAATTCTAGAATGCATGAGATGTTTAAAATAGTTTGTTCTGGAATAGTTGTTACTACTTGTTATAGGCTCTTTTATGTTTAAAAAAGTGTTTGTGTTGTAACGACACGTGCCCATTTTATGCTCCATAATATTCCTAATATCAATTATCTCAAAAATATATATCTGCAATATCAGGACATGAGATTTGAGCAGGATGCCTCTGCAGCTGAAGTGACCCAACATGCCCAATCATCCATCCCTTTCCGAGCTAGCCAGAAGCTCGCCGTGCCTCCACAACACTGTGGGCATCTGAAGTGAATTGAGATCACACTCATAACTGGTCAGTTATGAAACAAAATCATTTTTTAGTCATCCTGTTACATGTTCTACATATACTTGAAATTTCTGATAGATGATGTTGTGGGCCTGTGAACACATAGTCGTGGGAGAAGTGAAAGATCAAATGGGCTATATCACAAGACACTATGCAAGTTCGGTTGCTGCTGGTGGCCTCTGAAGACATGATGCATGATCGGATCAAGTGGCTACTGTTGTACCTGATTCCCTCGACAAGATGGCAATTGATTCTCACTATGACATGGATAAACATGATGAGAAGAATGTGAAACTATTTACACACACTTTGTTTAACTATGCTCCCTATTTCTTTTCTATTTTTTGACGACTACTCTCTATTTTTATCTACCAAAGCAGAGTGATTCGATGAAACACGCCTGCTATGGATGCACTTAGTACAAGTAAAATTTACTGGATATGAAGAAGATGCTATATTAGCTTTGCGTTTTCCGTTGCTTTCACTTTCTAAACTGTGATTTGTAAAGGCAAGGCCATATACTCCTATGCAATTATCTTTAATCCATATGTCTTTTGGCATCAATAGCACGATTCCATTCCGTAATCCATAAAAATAATAGCCTGGTTGTAAAGTTGTAGCACAGTTGAAAACTATTATTCTTCGCTTTTCTAGATAAAAAATATTATTATCCATGAAAATAATAGGTGTGTCAGGTGTTGGTGCGCGTGCATGTGTGCATCTGCATCGTTCTTCGCTTTTCTAGATAAAAAATATTATTAAAAAAATGTCCGGATTTGATGGTCGCTTCATGATATTTCTCCATGGGCCTGCTAACAAAAAAAGCATACATAAACAAAATGGAATAACTTCATAGATTTTGAAGGGCCACGTGAGTCGCTAACCCTACGAGAAGAAAAAGCTAAGATCACTCAATGTACTTTGTCTTGGAATACACTCCTGAAAATGTAATCTTGCCCTTAAGTATGTTTTGATGTTGACGACAGTGTACATGCATGGGACTAATCATGTTTACTAAGTGTATCATATGTTTTAGTCCATATGGGATCATTTCTGTGTCGATCATCAACCCATTTAAATGAATATGTCTGAAGAATGGAGAAACAAAGGTATATAGGTGTAACCTTTTGTCAGTTTACTCTTTAGTATAGAGATCCCGCACCATTAAGAGGGGGTAGATGGGCTTCGCAAAAGATAAGCACATGCTCAGGGTTCCTAACATATTCCATTGTCATGTCATATGCTTAATCCACTTCTTTCCTATGTAAATATAAACATGCATACACATGCCAAAATCCCTAGTCTTATACTTCAAGAAACACTATTATGTAAGGTTCCGTAAACCCACTGAACCATTTAAGTTGCCACCGGATGTCCGGTCTGACATCTAGCCACCGGAAATCCGATACCCCTTCAACAGAAGCGAAGCCATCTGGACCAGATGTCTGGTCAACACCCTATCTAGAGCAATAGTGGTATGGTCCGGATGTCTAGTAAACACCAGAAATCCGGTCACCACTTTACAAAACCTATGTCATCTGTACCGGTTGTCCGATACCCACCGGATGTCCGGTCCATCATGATGTGTGGTACCCCCGAATTTAAGAAAAAATCTTCATGAATTCAATAAATTTTAACCTTTTTAAAAAAAGTACATAAAATTATTAAATGTTTAAGATTACTCAAAAAATCTTCACGAATTCAAAACATGTTCATTATTTCCAAAAATATTAAGGATTTCAAAACAATATTAA
>NW_021267376.1:0-2626 GCF_002162155.2 Triticum dicoccoides
GAAGAAGCTCCATGTTGATGGATCTTTGGACTCACTCGTTTTTGAAAAGTTTGAGACATGCGAACCATGTCTATTGGTGTATATGCATGAAGAAACTCCATGCAAATGGATCGTTCGGACTCACTTGATTTTGAATCACTTGAGATATGCAAATCATACCACATGGGCAAGATGACTGAAAAGCCTCATTTTCAGTAAGATGGAACAAGATAGCAACTTGTTGGAAGTAACACATTTTGATGTGTGCAGTCGAATGAGTGCTGAGGCATGCAGTGAATATCATTATGTTCTTACTTCACAGATGATTCGAGTAAATGTTGAGTATATTTACTTGATGAAACACAAGTCTGAATTATTGAATGGTTCAAGTAATTTCAGAGTGAAGTAGCAGATCATTGTGACAAGAGGATAAAATGTCTATGATATGATCATAGAGATGAATATCTGAGTTATGAGTTTTGACACACAATTAAGACATTGTGGAAATTGTTTCGCAATTAATACCGCCTGGAACACCATAATGTGATGGTGTGGCCGAACATCATAGTTGCACCCTATTGGATATGGTGCGTACCATGATGTCTCTTATCGAATTACCGCTATCGTTCATGGGTTAGGCATTAGAGACAACCACATTCACTTTAAATAGGGCACCACGTAATTCCGATGAGATGACACCGTATGAATTATGGTTTAGAGAAACCTAAGTTGTCGTTTCTTAAAAGTTTGGGGCTGCGACGCTTATATGAAAAAGTTTCAGGTTGATAAGCTCGAACCCAAAGCGGATAAAATGCATCTTCATAGGAAACCCAAAACAGTTGGGTATACCTCCTAATTCAGATCCAAAAGCAATATGGATTGTTTCTAGAATCGGGTCCTTTCTCGAGGAAAAGTTTCTCTCAAAAGAATTGAGTGGGAGGATGCTGGAGACTTGATGAGGTTATTGAACCGTCTCTTCAACTAGTGTGTGACAGGGCACAGGGAGTTGTTCCTGTGGCACCTACACCAATTGAAGTGGAAGCTTATGATATTGATCATGAAACTTCGGATCAAGTCACTCCCAAACCTCGTAAGATGACAAGGATGCGTACTACTTCAGAGTGGTACGCAATCCTGTCTTGAAGGTCATGTTGCTAGACAACAATGAACCTACGAGCTATGGAGAAGCGATGGTGGGCCCGGATTCCGATAAATGGCTTGAGGCCATAAAATCCGAGAGTGTAGACTTTGGCAGAACGGCTCGATGGTCGTAAGGCTAATGAGTACAGATGGATTTCAAAAGGAAGACGGACAATGATGGTAAATGTCACCATTAAGAAAGCTCGACTTGTCGTTAAGATGTTTTCCGACAAGTTCAAGGAGTTGACTACGATGAGATTTTCTCACTCGTAGCGATGCTAAGAGTCTGTTGGAATTATATTAGCGATTACTGCATTATTTATGAAATCTTGCAGATAGGATGTCAAAACATTGTTTCCTCGACGATTTTAATGATGAAAGGTTGTATGTGATACAACCGGAAGGTTTTGTCAATCCCGAAAGATGCTAATAAGTATGCAAAGCTCCATCAATCCTTCTAAGGACTGGAGTGAGCATCTTGGAGTTGGAATGTATGCTTTGATGATGATCAAAAATTTTGGGTTTGTACAAAGTTTATGAGAAACTTGTATTTCCAAAGAAGTGAGTGGGAGCACTATAGAATTTCTGATGAGTATATGTTGTTGACATATTGTTGATCAGAAATGACATAGAATTTCTGGAAAGCATATAGGGTTATTTTGAAAGTGTTTTTCAATGGAAAGCCTGGATTAAGCTACTTGAGCATTCAGCATCAAGATCTATAAGGATAGATCAAAATGCTTAATAATACTTTCAAATGAGCACATACCTTGACATGATCTTGAAGGTGTTCAAGATGGACCAGTCAAAGAAGGAGTTCTTGCCTGAGTTATAAGGTACGAAGTTAAGACTTAAAGCTCGACCACGGCAGAATAAAGAGAAAGGACGAAGGTCGTCCCCTATGCTTAAGACGTAGACTCTTCAGTATGCTATGCTGTGTACCGCACCTGAAGTGTGCCTTGCCATGAGTCAGTCAAGGGGTACAAGAGTGATCCAAGAATGGCTCACAGGACAGCGGTCAAAGTTATCCTTAGTAACTAGTGGACTAAGGAATTTTCTCGATTATGGAGGTGGTAAAAGAGTTCGTCGTAAAGGTTACGACGATGCAAGCTTGACACCTATCCGGATAGCTCTGAGTAGAGAGACTGGATACATATAATGGAGCAATAATTTAGAATAGCTCCAAGTAGAACAATTGTTTGGAATAGCTCCAAATAGAGCGTGGTAGCTGCATCTAGGAGATGACATAGAGATTTGTAAAGCACACACGGATCTGAAAGGTTCAGACCCGTTGACTAAAACCTCTCTCACAAGCAACATGATCAAACATAAAACTCATTGAGTGTTAATCACATAGTGATGTGAACTAGACTACTGACTCTAGTAAACTCTTGGGTATTAGTCACATGGCGATGTGACCTGTGAGTGTTAATCACATGGCGATGTGAACTAGATTATTGACTCTAGTGCAAGTGGGAGACTGTTGGAAATATGCCCTAGAGGCAAT
>NW_021267377.1:0-1398 GCF_002162155.2 Triticum dicoccoides
CTTCCCTTTATACACCAGCTATGGGTGTGACATCCGAGAAGGCTACCAAAGGACTTGTCATCGGGAATCGTCGAAGTACCATGACGATTACAAATCCACAACTGTTTAAGCCTCCGTGTACGTGTATGAAGACGCCGTGTTTCGGGATGCTTCCGGGAGGCAACAGAAATTCATATTCTAGCCCATCATCATGCAGAGGGGCCCCACAGCCCGCGATGCCCCCTGTGCATGCCTCATGAACCCGGAGACTTGGGTATGGTAGGTTCCGGGTGGATGGTTTTGGGAGAACAACTTGGTGATTTTTCTTCGTGCCTTATTGAGGGGTGGTGAACATCTACCTTCCGCCTTCTTTCCAGTGAGTCTCGTACTGCTTGGGACAACTTGACTGCTTCTTGGATTCTTGGGGTTTTTTTTTTACTGCTCCATGGAGATTTTGGATTTTTTTTTTTTGCGGATTGATTGATTGGCCGCAGGCTTCATGAACTTGCTTGAACTTTTTTTTTTTGCTTGCACTGCTTGGGGATTGCTCTTTCATGACTTCTCGAAGACCCCCCTTGAGAACTTGGAAGGCACCTGTTCACCTCTGTGGGCTAAGAAAACCCTCAGGCACTTTATCTGGAGCTTTTTGGTGGCGTACCCCAGGGTTGTCAGGTGGCTACGTACAGAACCAACTTGCATTGGGCCAGGTAGCCACCATGAATCTTTTCCTATAGTCTCCCCTGGGATGCGAGTCTCTGCGAACATGAAGTATGACAGGAAACATGAAGGGCGCGGGGTCTCGGCACTCAGAAGTGCCCAAGTAATCGTCCCCGCTGCCTCCGGAAGCATACACCTGATAAGTGTCGTGCATTGTGGGTGTAGGAGCTGCTCTGCCTGCAACTTGACACATTGTGCCACCCTTTGACAAGTCCTAGGGTAGCCAAAACTTCAATCAACAGCATGATGTGGTAGAGAAAAGCCAGTTTTTTTTTGTTGGACTGAGTCCGTTAAAATTGGGGAGACCAAGAAACTATCCACGACATGCAACGAAGAGTGCATTATGGATCCGAAAGCCCACTGAAAAGGGGTCTCCCCGAGCAAAAGGCAATGAAAGAGGCAACATTTTAAGAAAAATATTTTTTAAGGAACCTTCCATTGATTGGGGGCATAGGCCGGGTTCCCTGGGAATCAACAAGCTGGTATGCACCCCCGTCGTAGACTTGCTCAACAACATACGGTCCTTCCCACTTTGGCTCGAACTTTCCCTTCGTCTTGTGCGTGATGACGATGGGTCGACGGAGCACGAGGACCAACTCGCCCTTCCGGAATACGCGTTGCTTGACGAGCTTGTCATAGGCTCTCACCATGTTCTGGCGATAGAGCTCTAAGTTTTGCAGGGCATGGAGTCGTTCCTCTTCA
>NW_021267378.1:0-716 GCF_002162155.2 Triticum dicoccoides
TATCCTTGGTTCTTATCAATTTTTTATATTTGAAATTTGCTATATTTGAAGAGATGTGTGCTAACTATCCTAGATTCTTATCCAGTTTTAATATGTGAAATTTGCTATATTTGAAGAGATGTGTGCTAACTATACTTGGTTCTTTTCAAGTTTAAATATTTAAAATTTGCAATATTTGAAGAGATGTGCGCTAACTATCCTTGGTTCTTATCAAGTTTTAATATTTGAAATTTTCTATATTTGAATAAATGTGTGCTAACTATCCTTGGTTCTTATCAAGTTTTAATATTTGAAATTTTCTATATTTGAAGAGATGTGTGCTAACTATCCTTGGTTCTTATCAAGTTTGAATATTTGAAATTTGCTATATTTGAAGAGATGTCTGCTAACTATCCTTGGTTCTTATCAAGTTTTTATATTTGAAATTTTCTATATTTTAAGAGATGTGTGCTAACTATCCTAGATTCTTATCCAGTTTTAATATTTGAAATTTGCAATATTTGAAGAGATGTGTGCTAACAATCCTTGGTTCTTATCAAGTTTTAATATTTGAAATTTGCTATATTTGAAGAGATGTGTGCTAACTATCCTTGGTTCTTGTCAAGTTTTAATATTTTAAATTTGCAATATTTGAAGAGATGTGTGCTAACTATACTTGGTTCTTATCAAGTTTTAATATTTAAAATTTGCAATATTTGAAGAGATGTGTGCTAACT
>NW_021267378.1:5310-6295 GCF_002162155.2 Triticum dicoccoides
TATTATCAAGTTTTAATATTTGAAATTTGCAATATTTGAAGAGATGTGTGCTAACTATCCTTGGTTCTTATCAAGTTTTAATATTTGAAATTTGCTATATTTGAAGAGATGTGTGCTAACTATCCTTGGTTCTTATCAAGTTTTTATATTTGAAATTTGCCATATTTGAAGATATGTGTGTTAACTATCCTTGGTTATTATCAATTTTTAATATTTGAAATTTGCAATATTTGAAGAGATGTGCGCTAACTATCCTTTGTTCTTATCAAGTTTTAATATTTGAAATTTTCTATATTTGAATAAATGTGTGCTAACTATCCTTGGTTATTATCAAGTTTTAATATTTGAAATTTGCTATATTTGAAGAGATGTGTGCTAACTATCCTTGGTTCTTATCAAGTTTGAATATTTGAAATTTGCTATATTTGAAGAGATGTGTGCTAACTATCCTTGGTTCTTATCAAGTTTTTATATTTGAAATTTGCTATATTTGAAGAGATGTGTGCTAACTATCCTTGGTTCTTATCAAGTTTTAACATTTGAAATTTTCTATATTTGAAGAGATGTGTGCTAACTATCCTTGGTTCTTATCAAGTTTTAATATTTGAAATTTCCTATATTTGAAGAGATGTGTGCTAACTATCCTTGGTTCTTATCAAGTTTTAATATTTTAAATTTGAAATATTTGAAGAGATGTGTGATAACTATCCTTGGTTCTAATCAAGTTTTAATATTTGAAATTTTCTATATTTGAAGAGATGTGTGCTAACTATCATTGGTTCTTATCAAGTTTGAATATTTGAAATTTGCTATATTTGAAGAGATGTGTGCTAACTATCCTTGGTTCTTATTAAGTTTTTATATTTGAAATTTGCCATATTTGAAGATATGTGTGTTAACTATCCTTGGTTATTATTAAGTTTTAATATTTGAAATTTGCAATATTTGAAGAGATGTGCGCTAACTATCCTTGGTTCTTATCAAG
>NW_021267378.1:7446-14903 GCF_002162155.2 Triticum dicoccoides
GAGATGTGTGCTAACTATCCTTGGTTCTTATCAAGTTTTAATATTTGAAATTTGCAATATTTGAAGAGATGTGTGCTAACTATCCTTGGTTCTTATCAAGTTTTAATATTTGAAATTTGCAATATTTGAAGAGATGTGTGCTAACTATCCTTGGTTCTTATCAAGTTTTAATATTTGAAATTTGCTATATTTGAAGAGATGTGTGCTAACTATCCTTGGTTATTATCAAGTTTTAATATTTGAAATTTGCAATATTTGAAGAGATGTGTGCTAACTATCCTAGGTTCTTATCAAGCTTTAATATTTGAAAGTTGCTATATTTGAAGAGATGTGTGCTAACTATCCTTGGTTCTTATCAAGTTTCAATATTTTAAATTTGCAAGCTTGATGTTCAAGGCGAAATGATAAGACGAGGAAGATCGACGTAAGCTTGGCTCGTCGTCGAAAGTTGTGCTCCAGGAATAAGGACCAGGTAGCACAGTTAAAATTTAGCACGATAATGATATAGCCGAACAGGCTAGGAATGGCATGGTCGGGTACAAACTCGTACGTAAAGAAGATTGCTAAAGAGGTGTTCAACCGTAGTGCGGACTTGGTTCAGTTATCGGTGTCTTCGAGTGTTTAATAACTCAGAGCCCGTGAAAAAATTGGAATCAGTGAGGATGTAGTACTTGATAAAGAACTCATAAGAGGTTACGCAATTCTGTGATAATCTCGAGATACCAGGGGGTAATACTCGACGACAGATCAAAAGAGAGGTTGGATTGGGTATTGCTCTACAGAGGACAAGTGGTTTTAACTTGTCTGAGAAATTGACTCAAAGGGGAACAATATGGTCAGAATCACATTTGTACATGATCAAACCAGATATACAAGCACTTATAACAAGGGGGTAACTATTCTGCGAGAAGCTTCCATGATAAGATTTGCATCGTGTCCATGGGCATGAACGCAAAGTTCAAGGTCGGCTCCCACTTCTCCAATGCATGACCATTCATTCACTGCTCTAGATAAAAATGATATTAGTTGTTGAAAGTTTTACCTGGTGCAATACCAGATAAGTATGACCCTTGAAATCTTTCGGGTTCACACGGATTAGGGAACGCGTAGGTTCAACCCACCAGGGCATCTTAGGAATATATACTACAAACTTCTATAGTAATTAACACAAGCTCGAAAGCTGAGCATGGTTGAGAAAGCAGAGGATACAATTTACCAAAGGCATTATGTATCCGAGGGAAGGCTCACAAGGTTATTGAATATGAAGGACGCTGTTGGATAAAACCCAACAAAGGATCTGTCGGTCCATAATGGAGCTGATGTGAGTATCGGTACTCAATCAGAGGAAGAAATAATGCAAGGGCGTCAGATTATAGAACATCTGAATAATTCGATGCTTAGATAACAAAGGAATTATGATTTCCGAAACAAAGGATCAGAAGCAGACTGTTTGATTAAAAATGAATAAGTTGAATAGACTTGGGGGTACAATCGACGACAACTTGATTGGTCGAGGACCAGCTCATGTTTAAAATGACATCTGAGCTGGAAGGATGAATTCTAGGATCTGATTGAGGATTGCGAGCATTCACAACATATTGAATCAACAGACTCAAAATGATAATGACAAGGTATGCCATTAAGATTACGAAACTTATGGGATTAACCATAATGCAAGCAAGCAAGAATTTCAAGAGCAATAGGCTGCTCAGGATTTTCGGAAGATCGGGTAGTATTTGAATGTATTTTTTTGAAACACATGAACAACTTTGGACGAACGGATACTCGGCAAGCGCAAGTAATTATCCGTAGGGGTATTCATGCAGCAAGGAACTGCAGGGCAGTAAGCGTAAAGAATTCTTAGAATATCGAGGAGTATTTCAAGACATCTTGTAATAACAAGAGCAACTGGGGATGACAATAAGAACGATAGGTGTAAGTAGTTATCCTGAGGGATTTATCGATGGAAGTGAATTGCAAAAGCGATGGCACATAGTCTCGAGAGCACATCGTAGAGTATCTTCAGAATCTTCTGGTGCAGCAGGCGGTCATCGGTAACAAGGGGCTCTCCGGGAGGAAGTACTTGCAAGAACCTAAAGTTAGTTTTGTTTTTAGCAAAATCATATAACCCGAATAGAAGAGAGCTCAGAGTCCCAGAGTAAAGATCGAGGAGTAAAAGATCCTAATACCACCCAATGGCGACGTGGGCCCGTAACGCACACAGCCATGTTAGTAAAAGTTTTGCAATGACTAGACTCGACTTCGGCCAAGGAGTATGGAAGGGGGATTCCTACAGGCAGTCGGCTATGATACCAACTTGTGACGCCCCCGATTCAATCGTACACTAATCATGCACGCAAACGTGTACGATCAAGATCAGGGACTCACGAGAAGATATCACAACACAACTCTAAAACATAAATAAGTCATACAAGCATCATAATACAAGCCAGGGGCCTCGAGGGCTCGAATACAAGTGCTCGATCATAGACGAGTCAACGGAAGCAACAATATCTGAGTACAGACATAAGTTAAACAAGTTTGCCTTAAGAAGGCTAGCACAAACTGGGATACAGATCGAAAGAGGCGCAGGCCTCCTGCCTGGGATCCTCCTAACTACTCCTGGTCGTCGTCAGCAGTCTGCACGTAGTAGTAGGCACCTCCAGGGTAGTAGTCGTCATCGACGGTGGCGTCTGGCTTCTGGGCTCCAGCATCTGGTTGCGACAACCAGAAAGAAGGAAAGGGGGAAAAAGGGGGGAGAAAGCAACCGTGAGTACTCATCCAAAGTACTCGCAAGCAAGGAACTACACTACATATGCATGGGTATACGTGTAAGGAGGCCATATCAGTGGACTGAACTGCAGAATGCCAGAATAAGAGGGGGATAGCTAGTCCTATCGAAGTCTACGCTTCTGGCAGCCTCCGTCTTGCAGCATGTAGAAGAGAGTAGATTGAAGTCCTCCAAGTAGCATCTCCAAGTAGCATCTCCAGTAGCATCGCATAGCATAATCCTACCCGGCGATCCTCTGCTCGTTGCCCTGTGGAAAAGCGATCACCGGGTTGTCTGTGGAACTTGTCTGGGTGTATTTTATTAAATATCCGGTTCTAGTTGTCATAAGGTCAAGGTACAACTCCGGGTCGTCCTTTTACCGAGGGACACGGCTATTCGAATAGATAAACTTCCCTGCAGGGGTGCACCACATAACCCAACACGCTCGATCCCATTTGGCCGGACACACTTTCCTGGGTCATGCCCGGCCTCGGAAGATCAACACGTCGCAGCCCCACCTAGGCACAACAGAGAGGTCAGCACGCCGGTCTAACTCCTATGGCACAGGGGTCTGGGCCCATCGCCCTTTGCACACCTGCACGTTGCGAACGCGGCCGGAAGCAGAACTAGCCCCCTTAATACAAGTGCAGGCTTACGTTCCAATCCGGCGCGCGCCACTCAGTCGCTGACGTCAAGAAGGCTTCGGCTGATACCACGACGCCGGGATACCCATAACTACTCCCGCGTAGATGGTTAGTGCGTATAGACGAAATGGCCAGACTCAGATCAAATACCAAGATCTCGTTAAGCGTGTTATTATGAAGCAACCGCGGACGCCGACCAGGGCCAGGCCCACCTCTCGCCTAGGTGGTCGCAATCTGCCCTGTCGCTCCGCCACAAAGATCCACACAGAGGGCCGTCGGGACAAAGGTCCTTTCAGCCCCCAATCCGTGAATCACTCGCGGGTACTCTTCGAGCGGACCCGACTTTAGTCACCATCTGTAGTATGTATATATGTATAGTATATACCCGTGATCACCTCCCAAGTGATCACGGCCCGATAGTATAGCAAGGCAGACTGACAAGAATGTAGGGCCAATGATGATAAACTAGCATCCTATACTAAGCATTTAGGATTGCGGGTAAGGTATCAATGACTGTAGCAACAATGTCAGGCTATGCATCAGAATAGGATTAAGGGAAAGCAGTAACATGCTACACTACTCTAATGCAAGCAGTATAGAGAAGAATAGGCGATATCTGGTGATCAAAGGGGGGGCTTGCCTGGTTGCTCAGACAAGAAGGAGGGTCGTCGGTGACGTAGTTGATCACAGCGGCATCAGCGGCAGTCTCGGAGTCTACCGGAGAGAAGAGGGGGGAAGAAGCAAGAGCATAACAGGACAACAAACAGAGCTAGACATGTTCTAACGCGGTGCTACACGTTACCGGCGAAGTGGGATAACATCCGGGAATGTTTCCCCAGGTTTAGCGTTTTCGAACAGACGAATTGGAGGGAAAAAGTTCCATGTTCGCTATGCTAGGTGTGTGTGGCGAACGAACGGAGGGTGTAACCGGATTCGTCTCGTCGCTCTGAGCAACTTTCATGTACAAAGTTTTTCCATCCGTGTTATGGTTTATTTTATATTATTTTTCAAAGTTTTAATAATATTCTGAAATTATTTAATTCGAAAATTTAAATAGAAAATCTTTTGTCACAAGGGGCTCTACTAGATGGTGTGTATGGCAGTGGGGCCATAGGTTGGGTTTGACCCAGTCAATTTGACTGGTCAACAGAGGGTTTGTGGCCCACATGTAATAGGAACATTAGTAACTAGGGATTAAACTAACAGGGTCCCACATGTCATTGAGTGGCCTTTTAACTAAAAGGATTTTAGTGCGTGAGACCACCTGTCATGGACAGGTTAGGCTGAACTAGAACCTAACTAAGCTAATTAACACTAAGCAATTTGGATAGGGTCGGCCACATCTCCAGAGAGCTAGTCAGCCTTCCTGGCTGGGCTGCACGCATGCACATGAGGGCGCTGGTGGCCTTGTGTAGCAGCAGCAACAGGTAGCAGGGGCATCAACCAGCAGCAGCGCAGCAGGGGAACACGGGCTGCCAAGGCAGCGAAGCAGAGAGCATCGGCAGGCAGAGGAGCGTAACAGCCGCGGCAAGGTAGCACGCAGCAGAGCAAGCAGCGGCAGTAACAAGAGCAGCTCCAGCGTAGAGCCGCAACAAGCGCAGCTAGCAAGCAGAGCAGGGGCCGCGGGGGCGCGCCTTGGACGCAGCCAGGGTGAGCGACGGCGAGCGCCGGGAGCGGCGGACGCGCGCACAGAAGGGCGTGGTGCAGCGGCGAGGTGCGACGGACGCATGGCTGTGGTGGCGCCAGGGGCTCGCGAGCCCAAAGCGTCGGACGCGGCGACGGCGAACACGGGTTTGATCGGGCGCGACCCTATATCTCAAAATCGAGCGAACCTAGAGGCTAGTCTGCATCTACATGGGCACGGGAGCACTCCCGTGTGTCTAGCTGGCCCCGGGACGGCCTGTAGCCACGGCGGGGAGCACCACGGTGGCGGCGCGTTTTGGCCGGAGCAAACGAAGAAGACGACGGGACTTTGACTATGGATCGAGAGCGGTTAGGAAGGGGAAACGTAGCGCAGCTCACCGCGATTCGGAAGAGGAGCTCGAGGAGGCCGGGGATGCAGTGAAGGCGACGGATTTGTCGATGGCGCCGCGGTGGCCGGAGGTTGAGGAAGACGGCGATGGCTGCGATACGGTGCGGCTCCGATCGATTGAGAGCCCGTAGATGAAGAAGCAGTTGACAGCAATCCTCCTGGACGTCTCCGGGCGGCGCGGGGTGGCTGGTGGTCGCGGGATCGATGGCGGTGCGTCGGCGACCGCACTCAGGCGAACAAGGCAGAGACGGAGAGGGGTAAACGAGGGGAGTGGGGAGGGGAACGGGCACGCTAGGGTTCGAAGAGGAGGGCTCGAGGGCATCAAGTAGGCGCCGTGGGGGAGGGCGGATGGCCGACGTGTGTGCATCGCCGGCAATGGCGCCGGCGGATGAGCGCCACGCCCACCCCTGCTTCTGTAGCTGGAGATGGGGGGCAAGTGGGGTGTGGACTGGGCCTGGTGGGGTGCTTTTGCCCCCGGTGGGCTAGGCCCAGGGGATACGTGGAGGGGTTTCTTTTCCCCCATTCTTTTCGCTTTGTTTTGTCTTTTCTTTTTAGCTACTCTCTTCTTTACTGTTTTTCTTTTAGTTTCCTTTTGAATTTAGTTTTATAAAAATTACCACTAGTACCTAGATTTGCATTTATAAGTATACTACTGCCCAAATAATTATGGCACCCATTTAAAATAGTGTAATATTTTATTAATTATAAAAGGAAATTAATTAATTGTTTTTGCTACTGTCTTATTTATTTTAGGGTAGTTAAACACTTTATAAAAGTTTGCTTTCTCCACCGTAATTACTTATGCATTATTTGGCACAACCCGAACAATTTGATTTTAATATTTGAAAACTTTAATTTTTGCTTTTAATTAAATTTTGAATTTGTTTCTGTTTTGAACTATCGAGAGTTTATCAACAGTAATCCTAGTGACGTGGCATCATTAGCGGGGGATCACTGTAGCTTAATTATCCGGGCGTCACAAGATGTGTGCTAACTAAGCTTGGTTCTTATCAAGTTTTTATATTTGAAATTTGCTATATTTGAAGGACGTGTGCTAACTATCCTTGGTTTTTATCAAGTTTTAATATTTGAAATTTGCAATATTTGAAGAGATGTGTGGTAACTATCCTTGGTTCTTATCAAGTTTTAATATTTTGAATTTGCTATATTTGAAGAGATGTGTGCTAACTATCGTTGGTTCTTATCAAGTTTTAATTGAAATTTGCCATATTTGAAGATATGTGGGCTAACTAGTCTTGGTTCATATCATGTTTTAATATTTGAAATTTGCAATATTTGAAGAGATGTGCCCTAACTATCCTTGGTTCCTATCAAGTTTTGATATTTTAAATTTTCTATATTTGAAGAAATGTGTGCTAACTATCCTTGGTTCTTATCAAGTTTTAATACTTTAAATTTTCTATATTTGAAGAGATGTGTGCTAACTATGCTTGGTTCTTATCAAGTTTGAATATTTGAAATTTGCTATATTTGAAGAGATGTGTGCTAACTATCGTTGGTTCTTATCAAGTTTTTATATTTGAAATTTGCTATATTTGAAGAGATGTGTGCTAACTAAACTTGGTTCTTATCAAGTTTTAATATTTGAAATTTGCAATATTTGAAGAGATGTATGCTAACTATCCTTGGTTCTTATCAAGTTTTAATATTTGAAATTTGCTATATTTGAAGAGATGTGTGCTAACTATCCTTGGTTCTTATCAAGTTTTAATATTTGAAATTTGCAATATTTGAAGAGATGTGTGCTAACTATCCTTGGTTCTTATCAAGTTTTAATATTTGAAATTTGCAATATTTGAGGAGATGTGTGCTAACTATCCTTGGTTCTTATCAAGTTTTAATATTTGAAATTTGCAATATTTGAAGAGATGTGTGCTAACTATCCTTGGTTCTTATCAAGTTTTAATATTTGAAATTTGGTATATTTGAAGAGATGTGTGCTAACTATCCTTGGTTCTTATCAAGTTTTAATATTTGAAATTTGCAATAT
>NW_021267378.1:15797-16752 GCF_002162155.2 Triticum dicoccoides
TTTGAAATTTTCTATATTTGAAGAGATGTGTGCTAACTATCCTTGGTTCTTATCAAGTTTGAATATTTGATATTTGCTATATTTGAAGAGATGTGTGCTAACTATCCTTGGTTCTTATCAAGTTTTAATATTTGAAATTTGCTATATTTGAAGAGATGTGTGCTAACTATCCTTGGTTCTTATCAAGTTTTAATATTTGAAATTTGCAATATTTGAAGAGATGTGTGCTAACTATGCTTGGTTCTTATCAAGTTTTAATATTTGAAATTTGCAATATTTGAGTTGATGTGTGCTAACTATCCCTGGTTCTTATCAAGTTTTAATATTTGAAATTTGCTATATTTGAAGAGATGTGTGCTAACTATCCTTGGTTCTTATCAAGTTTTAATATTTGAAATTTTCAATATTTGAGGAGATGTGTGCTAACTATCCTTGGTGCTTATCAAGTTTTAATATTTGAAATTTGCAATATTTGAAGAGATGTGTGCTAACTATCCTAGGTTCTTATCAAGTTTTAATATTTGAAATTTTCTATATTTGAAGAGATGTGTGCTAACTATCCTTGGTTTTATCAAGTTTTAATATTTGAAATTTTCAATATTTGAAGAGATGTGTGCTAACTATCCTTGGTTCTTATCAAGTTTTAATATTTGAAATTTTCTATATTTGAAGAGATGTGTGCTAACTATCCTTGGTACTTATCAAGTTTTAATATTTGAAATTTACAATATTTGAAGAGATGTGTGCTACCTATCCTTGGTTCATATCAAGTTTTAATATTTGAAATTTGCAATATTTGAAGAGATGTCTGCTAACTATCCTTGGTTCTTATCAAGTTTTAATATTTGAAATTTGCTATTTTTGAAGAGATGTGTGCTAACTATCCTTGGTTCTTGTCAAGTTTTAATATTTGAAATTTTCAATATTTGAGGAGATATGTGCTAACTATCCTTGG
>NW_021267378.1:16762-17855 GCF_002162155.2 Triticum dicoccoides
GAATATTTGAAATTTGCTATATTTGAAGAGATGTGTTCTAACTATCCTTGGTTCTTATCAAGTTTTAATATTTGAAATGTGCTATATTTGAAGAGATGTGTGCTAACTATCCTTGGTTCTTATCAAGTTTTAATATTTGAAATTTGCAATATTTGAGGAGATGTGTGCTAACTATCCTTGATTCTTCTCAAGTTTTAATATTTGAAATTTGCTATATTTGAAGAGATGTGTACTAACTATCCTTGGTTCTTATCAAGTTTTAATATTTGAAATTTTCAATATTTGAGGAGATGTGTGCTAACTATCCTTGGTGCTTATCAAGTTTTAATATTTGAAATTTGCAATATTTGAAGAGATGTGTGCTAACTATCCTTGGTTCTTATCAAGTTTTAATATTTGAAATTTTCTATATTTGAAGAGATTTTTGCTAACTATCCTTGCTTCTTATCAAGTTTTAATATTTGAAATTTTCTAATTTGAAGAGATGTGTGCTAACTATCCTTGGTTCTTATCAAGTTTTAATATTTGAAATTTGCTATATTTGAAGAGATGTGTGCTAACTATCCTTGGTTCTTATCAAGTTTTAATATTTGAAATTTTCAATATTTGAGGAGATGTGTGCTAACTATCCTTGGTGCTTATCAAGTTTTAATATTTGAAATTTGCTATATTTGAAGAGATGTGTGCTAACTATCCTTGGTTCTTATCAAGTTTGAATATTTGAAATTTGCTATATTTGAAGAGATATGTGCTAACTATCCTTAGTTCTTATCAAGTTTTTATATTTGAAATTTGCTATATTTGAAGAGATGTGTGCTAACTATCCTTGGTTATTATCAAGTTTTAATATTTGAAATTTGCAATATTTGAAGAGATGTGTGCTAACTATCCTTGGTTCTTATCAAGTTTTAATATTTGAAATTTGCTATATTTGAAGAGATGCGTGCTAACTATCCTTGGTTCTTATCAAGTTTTAATATTTTAAATTTGCTATATTTGAAGAGATGTGTGCTAACTATCCTTGGTTATTATCAAGTTTTAATATTTGAAATTTGCAATATTTGAAGAGATGTGTGCTAACTATCCTTGGTTC
>NW_021267378.1:17865-18520 GCF_002162155.2 Triticum dicoccoides
GATGTGTGCTAACTATCATTGGTTCTTATCAAGTTTTAATATTTGAAATTTGCAATATTTGAAGAGATGTGTGCTAACTATCCTTGGTTCTTATCAAGTTTTAACATTTGAAATTTTCTATATTTGAAGAGATGTGTGCTAACTATCCTTGGTTCTTATCAAGTTTGAATATTTGAGATTTGCAATATTTGAGGAGATGTGTGCTAACTATCCTTGGTTCTTATCAAGTTTTAATATTTGAAATTTACTATATTTGAAGAGATATGTGCTAACTATCCTTGGTTTTTATCAAGTTTTAATCTTTGAAATTTGCTATATTTGAAGAGATGTGTGCTAACTATCCTTGGTTCTTATCAAGATTTAATTTTTGAAATTTGCTATATTTGAAGATATGTGTGCTAACTATCCTTGGTTCATATCAAGTTTTAATATTTGAAATTTGCAATATTTGAAGAGATGTGCGCTAACTATCCTTGCTTCTTATCAAGTTTTAATATATGAAATTTTCTATATTTGAAGAGGTGTGTGCTACCTATCCTTGGTTCTTATCAAGTTTTAATATTTGAGATTTTCTATATTTGAAGATATGTGTGCTAACTATCCTTGGTTCTTATCAAGTTTGAATATTTGAAATTTGCTATATTTGAAGAGATGT
>NW_021267378.1:24224-24811 GCF_002162155.2 Triticum dicoccoides
GAGATGTGCGCTAACTATCCTTGGTTCCTATCAAGTTTTAATATTTGAAATTTGCCATATTTGAAGATATGTGGGCTAACTAGTCTTGGTTCATATCAAGTTTTAATATTTGAAATTTTCTATATTTGAAGAGATGTGTGCTAACTATCCTTGGTTCTTATCAAGTTTGAATATTTGAAATTTGCTATATTTGAAGAGATGTGTGCTAACTATCCTTGGTTCTTATGAAGTTTTTATATTTGAAATTTGCTATATTTGAAGAGATGTGTGCTAACTATCCTTGGTTCATATCAAGTTTTAATATTTGAAATTTGCTATATTTGAAGAGATGTGTGCTAACTATCCTTGGTTATTATCAAGTTTTAATATTTGAAATTTGCCATATTTGAAGAGATGTGTGCTAACTATCCTTGGTTGTTATCAAGTTTTAATATTTAAAATTTGCTATATTTGAACAGATGTGGGCTAACTAGTCTTGGTTCATATCAAGTTTTAATATTTGAAATTTGCAATATTTGAAGAGATGTGCGCTAACTATCCTTGGTTCCTATCAAGTTTTAATATTTGAAATTTTCTATATTTGAAGA
>NW_021267378.1:26754-27569 GCF_002162155.2 Triticum dicoccoides
ATATTTGAAGAGATGTGTGCTAACTATCCTTGGTTCTTATCAAGTTTTAATATTTGAAATTTGCAATATTTGAAGAGATGTGTGCTAACTATCCTTGGTTCTTATCAAGTTTTAATATTTGAAATTTTCTATATTTGAAGAGATGTGTGCTAACTATCCTTGGTTCTTATCAAGTTTGAATATTTGAGATTTGCAATATTTGAAGAGATGTGTGCTAACTATCCTTGGTTCTTATCAAGTTTTAATATTTTAAATTTGCTATATTTGAAGAGATATGTGCTAACTATCCTTGGTTCTTATCAAGTTTTAATATTTGAAATTTGCCATATTTGAAGATATGTGGGCTAACTAGTCTTGGTTCATATCAAGTTTTAATATTTGAAATTGGCAATATTTGATGAGATGTGCGCTAACTATCCTTGGTTCCTATCAAGTTTTAATATTTGAAATTTGCCATATTTGAAGATATGTGGGCTAACTAGTCTTGGTTCATATCAAGTTTTAATATTTGAAATTTTCTATATTTGAAGAGATGTGTGCTAACTATCCTTGGTTCTTATCAAGTTTGAATATTTGAAATTTGCTATATTTGAAGAGATGTGTGCTAACTATCCTTGGTTCTTATGAAGTTTTTATATTTGAAATTTGCTATATTTGAAGAGATGTGTGCTAACTATCCTTGGTTCATATCAAGTTTTAATATTTGAAATTTGCTATATTTGAAGAGATGTGTGCTAACTATCCTTGGTTATTATCAAGTTTTAATATTTGAAATTTGCCATATTTGAAGAGATGTGTGCTAACTATCCTTGGTT
>NW_021267379.1:0-6164 GCF_002162155.2 Triticum dicoccoides
GTGCTGCTTCGGGAGCAGTTGTCATATTTGCTTCAGGTGCAGCATCCTCATGGGCTTCAGGTGCAGCATCCTCATTGGTTTCAGGTTTAGTGGCCACATTTACTTCAGGCACACTAGTTGGCGCAGGCTCCACATTAGCGTCAGCCATGACTACGTCACTGGCTTCATTGGCGTTGGTGGTGACAGCCTCAACATTGTCAACCTCCTCTTGATGAAGAGCAGGATCGGGCATAGGCACGTTCACATCAGGAACTTCTTGAATTACTGGGGGAGTAGTTACACATACTTCTTCTTCATTTCCTCGGCTGATGCAGCCGGAATGTCTTCAGCAGCATGTGCTTCAGACTCAGAGACATTCACTGTTGGAGCAGGCTCAGAAAATACTTGACGTGCAACAGGTGAACGTTGCACTTCTCCTTCTGGAACGCTCGACAGAGGGACTTGAGGCCTTTGTCCTCTACGAAGTGCTGGCTTCGCCTTAGGAGATGGAGTTGGCTGGGCCTGAAAGTCTTCATCCTCTTCTTGCACATTGGGTGTAGCTTGTTGTTGTTGTTGGGGAGTACTGGGGGAGTCTTGGAGTTGTGGGTGATCAGCCCACGATGCATCCTGAGCAACTGGCGTCAAGGGACGACCAATGCTGATGAGTTCGTTGTTCATTTGAACAGGCGATGATACCACGTCGTGTTCGATCTAAGGAAGAACTTCATCATCAGCTACATTGTCATCATGACCAATGTCTTCAGCAGCGGTGGGTTCAACTGCTGGAATATCTTCAGCCACATGAGCCTCTGTGGGAGCAGGCTCATGGACTACCATCCTTCGTTCTTGATGTTCTGACGCTGGGTGAACCACGGAAATGGGTTCAACGACTAAGGGCTCTGTGGAAGCAGCCCTAGTCTTCTTGGTCTTGCGCTTCTTCTTGGAGGGAGCGGCATCAGAGGCTTTAGTATTCTTTCTTTTTCTGGCTTCAGCCTCGGCAGCCCTCGTCTTCTTCTGTTCCGAAGCGGTTGTGGGGACCTTTGGCTTCGAGCCAGTCATGCTGCTTGGGAAGATAATGCGAGGGGTTTCTTGGCTTGAAGGTTCAGGTTGATCAACAGGAAGCTTCTTCTTCTTCTTAGCAGCCATCCTGGGGTCAATGCCAGGACGGCCAAGTGACTTGCGCTTCTCAGCCTCGTTGTAGGCGAGCACACACTTATCAGCCAATATCTTCATGCACTCTCGAGAGCCCTGGGCTTCTTCACGCTTCTTCAGAAATGCTTCTTTAAGTTCATGTAGCATGACTTTGAAGTTGCGGACGTCTTGAACACTTAGCTTGGCCACATGCTTCTTGAAATGAGCCTTCTCATAATCAATCTTGTTCTTGAGCTCAACGATGCGTTGAGCTAGAGCGAGCTCAGAAGCAATGGCTCCATTGAAGGAGACACTGAGGCCGATGGGAAGCTGTAAATCTTCAAAGCTGACATTGGGGGTGTCGAACCGCTCATCAATGAAATTGTGGATGATGGCCACATCAAAGAGAGGCAAGTTGCTGAAGATTCCTGCTTCTTCCTTGCTCTTTATCAGCTGCTCAAGGGCATCATCAGCAATATCTTCATCACTTGACAGATCAATGGCGCAGAATTGCAGCAGGAGTCAAGGCTCTTTGATCAGATGGTCTAACAAGTTGCTTTTTCTTCTCCGTTCTCTTGGAGACACGGGATTGATCTTCAGACTGCACACTGGCTTCAGGAGGTGTAGTGGCCAGTGGCTTCGCACGAGAAGTCTTCGGAGGTGCAGCTAAGGTTGAAGCCTTTGTCTTCTTTTGCTTCTGCGGCTTTGGAGGAGGAGCAGGGGCTTCATCGGAGTCAGCATCATTGTCAGAATGATCTACTCTGGCACCCTGGACCTGTTGGAAATATGCCCTAGAGGCAATAATAAAAGTATTATTATATTTCATTGTTCATGATAATTGTCTTTTATTCATGCTATAACTGTATTATCCGGAAATCGTAATACACGTGTGAATACATAGACCACAATATGTCCCTAGTAAGCCTCTAGTTGACTAGCTCGTTGTGATCAACAGATAGTCATGGTTTCCTGGCTATGGACATTAGATGTCGTTGATAACGGGATCACATCATTAGGAGAATGATGTGATGGACAAGACCCAATCCTAAGCATAGCACAAAGATTGTATAGTTCGTTTGCTAGAGCTTTGCCAATGTCAAGTATCTCTTCCTTTGACCATGAGAGCGTGTAACTCCTGGATACCGTAGGAGTGCTTTGGGTGTATCAAACATCACAACGTAACTGGGTGACTATAAAGGTGCACTACAGGTATCTCCGAAAGTATCTATTGTTTTATGCGGATCGAGACTGGGATTTGTCACTCCGTATGACGGAGAGGTATCTCTGGGCCCACTCGGTAATGCATCATCATAATGAGCTCAAGGTGACCAAGGTGTTGGCCACAGGATCATGCATTACGGTACGAGTAAAGTGACTTGCCGGTAACGAGACTGAACAAGGTATTGGGATACCGACGATCGAGTCTCGGGCAAGTAACGTACCGATTGACAAAGGGAATTGTATACAGGTTTGATCGAATCCTCGACATCGTGGTTCAACCGATGAAATCATCGAGGAGCATGTGGGAGCCAACATGGGTATCCAGACCCCGCTGTTGGTTATTGCCCGAGAGTGGTCTCGGTCATGTCTGCATGTCTCCCGAGCCCGTAGGGTCTACACACTTAAGGTTCGGTGACGCTAGGGTTGTTAGGAAGACTAGTATGTGACTACCGAATGTTGTTCGGAGTCCCGGATGAGATCCCGGACGTCACGAGGAGTTCCGGAATGGTCCGGAGGTAAAGTTTTATAGATGGGAAGTTGTTAAACGGGCACCGGAAAGTTTCGGGGTCATACCGGTATTGTACCGGGACCACCGGAAGGGTTCCGGGGGTCCATCGGGAGGGGCCACCCCTCCCGGGGGGCCACTTGGGCTGCATGGGGATAGCAGCCAGCCCCTAGTGGGCTTGGCGCCCCCCCCCTTGGGCCCATGCGCCTAGGGTTGGGGGGGAAACCCTAAAGGGGGCGCACCCCCCTTGCTTGGGGGGCAAGCCCCCCACCCCTTGGCCGCCGCCCCCCCTAGGGTTTTCCCTAGAGGGCCGGCCCCCCTTGCCCCTTCCCCTATATATAGAGGGGTGAGGGGAGGGCTGCTGAACACCACAACTCAAGGCGCAGCCCCTCCCCTCCCCAACACCTCTCCTCCTCCGTACGTGCTCGGCAAAGCTCTGTCGGAATACTGCTGCACCAACTGCACCATGCCGTCGTGCTGCCCTTGGAGCTGCCTTCCTCAACCTCTCCTTCCTCCTTGCTAGATCAAGACGGAGGAGACGTCTCCCGTCCCGTACGTGTGTTGAACGCAGAGGTGTTGTCCGTTCAGCACTAGGACATCGGTGATCCGAATCACGTTCGAGTACGACTCCATCATCACCATCTCCTTGGCAAGCTTCCGCTCGTGATCTACAAGTGGTATGTAGATGCAAACTCTCTCCCTTGACTCGTTGCTTAGATGAACTCATAGATGGATCTTGGTGAAACCGTAGGAAAAATTTTAATTTTCTGCAACGTTCCCCAACAGGACCATGATGTAGGTAATGAGGCCGTCAAGGTTGGGGAAGGGGCCGATGACATTGGGATTAGCGTCACGGGAGCCGTCAGCACGGGGAGCAGAGGGACTTGGGTTGAATTCCAAACCCAAGGACTTCTTGTTCTTCTTGGCCGAAGCCACAGCAAATTGGTAGTTGCGCTTGAAGAGAGAGTCGTCACGACACCATAGTAGTAAGGTGGGATCTGCGTTCTCAGGCTGTGGTCCACGGACCATGCAAGGATAGAAGCCTTGGTCAATGGCTTCAGCTCGGCTCTTGGTTTGAAGGCCTCGATAGAGCATATCACCCCAAGGTCTCTTGATGGCATTCTTCTCTGCATATTCCTTCGTCACAAACTTGTACTTGAACCACTCCTCAGCCCAATAGCGTCGGATCCATTGGATTCGCGTCTTTCTCTGATGATAGTTCTCTTCAGGATCTGTCTTGTATAGTTCTGCTAAGTCATCGGGCAGATCTTTGGATGTTCCTTCTCTGCGCTGTCTGCCACCCTTCCTTGCAGATTTTTCTGCAGCCATGAACTTCAAGCTGAATGGCTTCAATACGTTCAAAGGCTTCAGAGACTTATGCTTGCTGGTCAAGCAGGAACTGGCTTCAGGAGAATTGATATGATGTTGTAAGTATTCTGCAAACGAATGCAGACTATGAGAACCAAGGGATTCTCCCATGGACATGTACCTGTGACAGCATTAGAGATGCGAGGGAAGGGGAAGAGGTCATATGCATTCTCAGAAGATTTTGAAGATAAATCAGTTTGAAGACATTGACCTCATGATGCGAAGACATTCACTTATATAGGTGAGTTGGTTCCAGATTTGTACCAATCCGTGAATAAGTACAAGTGAGGAATCAAACTAGACAGGAAATCTAAGTGAATCGACTAGGCAGTATGAGATGCAGACAGAATAGATCTAACTTGAACAGACAGAAACTACTTTCGGTAAACAGGATGAATCTTGAAGATCAAAAAGGTGGTAAAAATAGAGTTATAATTACCGCACGAAGAACTACTAGATGGAAGAATAGGAGACCGAGAAGTTCAGCCCACCGTGCCCTAACTTGGCGACGGAGGACACCTACGGCGACGGTGGAGAGGATGATGTCCGCGACCAGCATGAGGACGGCGTCGGAGAAGTCGCGGCAGCTAAGCGCTTCGTCGCCGGCGTCGTCGCGAGCTAGCGGTGGCGCTAGGGTTTTGACGAAGGTGGAGAGGTGGAAGAAGGATTTCTTTACTGCAGGGGACAAGTATTTATACGTAGGTGAGAGACACAGCACAATTATGCTGGTGCCCCTGGCGGTTCATATCTGAGGGGTACGTGGCAAGCATGCAACACACTCAGGGTTGTCCCATGTTCCCACGCCCGCCAGGCATGTCGGAGAGTTGTTCTGGCTTCTCCGGATTTCAACAATAAAGATAAGCCATTTAAAACAGATTTAATGTTTGTCTCTTTGCCTTCTGCTGACTAGGACGCAGAGAAGACATTCGACAGTTTCAATAGAATGCATATGATTTGGACGGATAGAGTTTGAGATAGGAAGCATAGAGAGGTTAGGGTCCGATCACATTCACTTAGTTCAAAAGATCCAATCTTGAAGACATAGCTATAAGTGAATGCTGTAGAGGACAGAACACTAGTATATATCAGAAAGCAATCAAATCATCATAGTGCAGAAAGTCATGAAGACAAATTGAAACTGAAGACAAACCAGATGCGAAGTCATTGCAATATAACGCCTTGAGTGGAACACTTCAAACAAAGAAAGTTGGTGGTGGCGTTACCCACCGTATAGGAAGTATTAGACCCAGACACGGCGCACAATTATCGTGGCGCTCCGAAGTCAAATTCCATGTTAATATATTCACACTCAGAGTGTAAATCTTCATTGATTGAAGATATATATTACTTTGTGTGTTGCACATCTAAGTCATCAACATGCATAAGTGTTAGGATGTGTGCCTGATCACAGGACATTAGAGGATTCCAAGATATTTAGCTCACACCGTAACTTGCAAAACCTTTTCTCATCCAAGGGCTTTGTGAAGATATCTGCCAGTTGCTCTTCAGTGTTGACGTGAATGATATCGATATCTTTCTTCATAACATGATCTCTGAGAAAGTGATGACGAATTTCAATGTGCTTTGTCTTCGAGTGTTGGACTGGATTGTTGGCTATTTTGATGGCACTTTCGTTGTCGCATAAGAGAGGTACTTGTTTCAGGTTGATGCCATAATCCTTGAGAGTTTGCTTCATCCATAGAAGCTAAGCACAACAGGATCCAGCAGCAATGTATTCAGATTCAGCAGTTGAGAGTGATACACAGTTCTGCTTCTTCGAAGACCAACAGACAAGTGATCGACCAATAAAATGACATGTGCCTGATGTAGACTTGTGATCCACCTTGTCACCAGCATAATCAGCATCCGAGAATCCAACCAAATCAAATTTTGAGCCCTTGGGATACCATAATCCGAGTGTTGGGGTGTAAGCCAAATATCGAAGAATTCGCTTCACAGC
>NW_021267381.1:0-1808 GCF_002162155.2 Triticum dicoccoides
GGTACTACCGCGGCTGGAGCGGATGTAATTTATTACTTCCGCAACCTTGCCCGGTACCACCGTAGATTCATCCTGCGCTCATTTGTGTCGTCCAAATGGCATGTTTTTGTGTTTCTCTGCGTTTGGTTTTGATCCGTTTTGTTCCCGTGTGTGTCTTTCTGTCTTTGTGTCTAGGTGGTGGCTCCGGTTTTGCTCATCGCTCGAATCCCAGCCGAGACACAGGGTCAAAGCGTCTGCGCAACCCAGATGATGTTCCTAAGGGGTCCTCTGCTGCTCCCCAATGCTGGACCAAGACCTTCGCCAACAAACAGAAGGAGCCCGTCATGGGCATGGATGTGATGCCCCAGGCCGAGTTTGTCATTCGAAGAAAGCTCAATCCCTATGTGAATCCCCGGGGCAGCACGCGAGGCAATGAACTTTTCTGGAACAAGAAGCAGAATCTGATATACATGGATGTGATCAAGCCCAAGTAGGATCACTATGTTGACGTTCACTACATTGACATGCATCACATGAGGTAGGACAATCACTATGTTGCAAGGACCATGACTTGGATGACTAATGGTCGCCGTCTGTCTGCTACTTGGAAGGAGTTCATGGAGTTGCTTAACGTTCCAGATGAAGGGCTCGACACGCCAGTTGGAGTTCGCCCTCATGCCAACTCTGACTCTGCCAACAAGAACAAGCTCATGCCATTCCTTCTTCCGAAGTCTCTTTCCAACAAGAAGACTGTGTGGGTGCTTAATCCCTTCCTTGACATCATGCATCGGCTCTTTCGGCACACCCTCTTCCCACGCATTGGGGACATGGGCCAGGTACATGCTTACCTCGTTGACATGATGCTTATCTATGAGGAGGCCCGTAAGGCTCAGACTCAACCACTTGATGTCTCACGTATCATGTGGTGTGAGCTTCAGTTCGCCGTGTTCAACCGTAAGGTCCCCATCTACGGGCCTTACCTGTTCCACTTGATCTCCATGACTTGAGAGAAGCTGTTTCCCCAGGATGAGTTTGAAGCTCCAGGGTGGATTCGTCATGAGTCCGTCAGGCTCAGCATAAAGCCTCATTGGGCTAACACCACCACTTCTACTGAGGCTACCAGGCAGGCTGTGGATGAGGAGGAACTTGAGAGGGATGAAGCTGCTGCTGACCGTTCTGCTTTCTTGCCTCCCTCTGATGAGCCCTCTTGGTCACAGAAGCTGAAGAACAAGATGACGAGGCTGTTCTGCATGCAGGTTTGGGGTCAGTACAAGGCCCATGTTGCTCAGAAGGAGAGTCACCATTGTGACATCAGTATCTTGAGGGCTTGCGGGGAGGATGTGGCCAGCGGTTCTGAGAAGCACATCACCCCAGAGACTGCCTGGATGCAGAAGCAGGGCTACAAGTGGACCGATTCAGAGGAGGAGTCCGTTCCTACTGCAGAGTCTGAAGACGAGGAATCCTTTTCTGCTGGAGCCACCACCGTTGTTGTAGGTGACCTCTCTGCCTTTTTGGTGTCTCGATGCCAAAGGGGGAGAGAGTGTAGGATTTGCGTGAGTGTTGTGTGTTTCATCGTTTGCCTTGCTTTCCGTCGTTGAACTTGCTTGCTTTGAGTTGGTTGTGCTTGTGAGACTATGTTTATCATATGGTGTAAGACATATGCACTCTACCGTACCTTGCTTTATCATGCTATTCATGTTATGCTCATGTCTACTATCTTGCTTAGTGTCAGCCTTTCCATTGCAAGATATGCCTTGTTTCTAAAATATAGGGGGAGTGGTGATCCTAGTATTTGTGTCGTGCAGTCCAAAGCACCTTACTCTTTATCA
>NW_021267382.1:0-1216 GCF_002162155.2 Triticum dicoccoides
GCCAAAACTGCGAGTGTTGATGACCGACACATAAATGCACCCAGGGATGGTCAATCATGGAAATCGCTCTAGGACCCGAAAACGGTGAGTAATAGTGCACGAAATGAACCAGAATTGGCCAAAATTGTGAGTGTTGATAACTGACACGTAAACGCACCCTGCGGTTCGTCAGTTGTGGAAATCACTCCGGGGCCCCAAAACTGGGTAATAGTCACGAAACGGGACAGAATCGGCCAAAACTACGAGTGTTGATGATCGACACGCAAACGCACCCCAGGGTTCGTCAATTGTGGAAATCACTCCAGGACCCCAAAACAGTGAGTAATAGTCCAAGAGAAGGGCCAAAATCGGCCAAAACTGCGAGTGTTGATGACCGACACGTAAGCGCACCTTTGGGTTCAACAACTATGGAAATCGCTTTGGGACCCCTAAACGGTGAGTAATAGTCCAAGAATCGGGCCAGAATCAGCCCAAACTGCGTTTGTTGATGACCGACACGTAAGCGCACCTTAGGGTTCAACAACCATCGAAATCGCTTTGGGACACCAAAACGGTGAGTAATAGTCCATGAAACGGGCCAGAATCAGCCAAAATTGCGACTATTGACGACGTACACATAAACGCACCCCGGGGATTGTGAATGTGGAAATAGCGCTGGGTCCCCATAATGGTGAGTAATAGTCCATGGAAGAGCCCAGAATCGAACAAAATTAGGATTGCTGGTGAGCGACACGTAAACGCACCCCGGGGTGCGTCAATCGTGGAAATCGCTCCGGGACCCCAAAACGATGAGTAATAATCCATGAAACGGGGCAGAGTCAGCCAAAACAGCGAGTGTGGATGACCGACACATAAATGCACCCCAGGGATCGTCAATCATGGAAATCACTCTAGGACCCCAAAACGGTGAGTAATAGTGCACGAAATGAACCAGAATTGGCCAAAATTGTGAGTGTTGATAACCGACATGTAAACGCACCCTGCGGTTCGTCAGTTGTGGAAATCACACCGGGGCCCCAAAACTAGGTAATAGTCACGAAACGGGACAGAATCGGCCAAAACTGCGAGTGTTGATGATCGACACGCAAACGCACCCCAGGGTTCGTCAATCGTGGAAATCACTCCAGGACCCCAAAACAGTGAGTAATAGTCCAAGAGACGGGCCAAAATCGGCCAAAACTGCGAGTGTTGATGACCGACACGTAAGCGCACCTTT
>NW_021267383.1:0-2402 GCF_002162155.2 Triticum dicoccoides
CTCCACCGTCTATTGTTCATCCTGCCCTCCACGGGGTCGTCCTGTTCATCAAGCCCTCCACGGGGTACTGTTCATCCAGCCCCAACCGGCTCGATCGATCGGGGTCCTGTTCATCCAAAGGCAACACCACGGGGTCCTGTTCATCCACCCCACCGGGAACTGTTCATCCACCCCCCCACCCCCACAACACTCACTGTTCATCCAGAGGCAGCATCGATCGGCTTCAGTTAGCAGCAGTAGCGAAGGAATCGCTCGATCGGGTTCAGTTAACAGCCATCGATCGATCGCTCGGGTTCAGTAACGCGTACCGTGCAGTGCAATCGCTCGGGTTCAGTTAGAGCCCAATGCCTTGCTCGGGTTCAGTTAGAGCCAACGCCTCGCACACACACACGTATGTGTATGAGAGAAATGCGCATCGCTCGGCCCCCGACCTCCCACCGTAACAGGGAACTCCCCGAAATTTTCCTCGCCCTTGCTTCTACCACGGTTTTTTCCGTCATGTCCCAAAGAATGTCATGCAGCTACGTCTCCGGCCTGCCCAGGATGAAAAGCCCATTTTTTGTCATGATTTTTTGTCATACAAGTAGGAGCCCACCACATCTATAATGATACCGGGGTTTGTCACAATTATCGTCATAGAAGTGTCATATGTATGACAGAAAAAAAATTCATTCAGCCCAAAATGTCACAGACGTGTCTTTTTTTGTAGTGGTGGCGTCGTCTGGAGCAGTCCAGGATGTCGGTAGAAGCAGGAGGTGGCCAAGCGCGTGGGCACACGCGGCGGCCACACGCCCTCATGCCCACTGGCACGAGGGAGAAGACGATAGGCGGGGAGTTGGGCTGGGCCAGGCAGCTGGGCCACCTGAAAGCCCAGGTAACTCTCTCTCTCTCTCTTTACTTTATGTTTTCTATTATGATTTTCTGTTTTTTATTTAGTAATAATACTAAACCATTTTTTAAAACAGCTGAGAAAATTTGTGGGCACTTTTAAAATGTTTACTAACAGCCCTCAAATGTTCTTAGAATTATTGAAGCATTTAAAATATTTATAGCCATTAAATGCTCCAATTCAAATACTTATGATTTAATCCAAAAACCTGAAATGACCTAGGGAAAATATGCACCAATTTTTGTTAGAGGTTTTCACCAATTTCAAAAATGATGGACTTTCCCTGAAGTCACTTTGGGTTTATTGGAAGTGATTTTATTTGAGCCTATTTGAATTCATTTGGTGCTAGGGTTTGGTCAGTCCCCATTTCAAGTTTCTGAGAAATTTAAACATGATGCAAGATGATGATGCAATGATAAGCAAGGCCAATGCTAGGGCTGTGACAACTCACCCCCACTAAACAAGAATCTCGTCCCGAGATTCAAGACGTGAGGTAAGAAGACAAAGGGGACACAAAGCTAACACGATCTTTGTGATCCAGCTGTCCTTCTCGAAGATGTTGATTCATTGCTTCATTTTGATCTTGACGTCTTTACTTTCGAGATCTCCATCCAACACGATGATGGCAGAAAGAAACTATACAGGAATCGATCTCCTCGAAGGTCGAGTACTCAGGATCAACTCATGGAGCGAGACGTTGAAACATCTATTGAGCTGAGACACAAACACACCTCAGGGGGAATGGCAAGGAACTTATGACGAAGGTTCAATAGGTAGGCAACAATTCCACGCTTAATTAGATGGTGAGGGGGTTTCAAAGTAGCGAGGAGTTATGTTTCCCATAATACCATAAGGAGGCACCTTAGTGGAGGTGACTCATAGAGCTATTCCCTTAAGAGGCAAAAAGAATTACTTTTGATACAGAGATCATTGAAACTCTCTATACTAGCCTAAGGAAATGCACAAACGATCATTTGAAGGAGTTCGAAAGGATGGCATACCCACACTAGAATGGATGGTGTGGACTACCTTGTTGAAGACAACGCATGGGATGATTTTGCTTGCGCGTGTTCTCAAAAACTTGAGCATTTCCATATTCATCAAGGTTCTACCAACATCCGTGTCAAGGATCCTGGCAACACAACATACTACCATGATGAATAGTGATGGACGATGCAGATGCAAAGAAAGATAACACTTTCTCAGATTTCACCTTAGCGAGGCAAAGGGTTCAAAATCTGGATGATCAACCGAGAGACATTTAGCACTCCGCTTCTAATGTTCTCCTTGATGTGCTAACGTAACCCATTTATTGATATGGTTTGTTATCTAGAACATCAAGATTACTACAATAACGGAATAAATTCATAAGGAACAACTACTAGAATAAATTCTATGAGATCCTTATGGGGAGGTGGCCAACTTCCTCAAACAATATTACTACAATAACGGTTCTTCCGGCTGGTGTGTTGTCCACGACATCCACTTTACTGGGTTAAAGGGATACCAATAT
>NW_021267384.1:0-956 GCF_002162155.2 Triticum dicoccoides
CTCCAAAGTTGATTTGCGTAGTGGCTACCATCAAATTCGTATGAAATTGGGAGATGAATGGAAAACAACATTTAAAACTAAGTTTGGATTATATGAGTGGTTAGTCATGCCTTTTGGGTTAACTAATGCACCTAGTACTTTCATGAGATTAATGAACGAAGTTTTACGTGCTTTCATTGGACGATTTGTGGTAGTTTACTTTGATGACATATTGATTTATAGCAGATCTTTGGAAGAACATTTGGAACATTTACGTGCTGTTTTTATTGCTCTACGTGATGCACGTTTGTTTGGTAACCTTGGGAAGTGCACCTTTTGCACCGACCGAGTATCTTTTCTTGGCTATGTTGTTACTCCATAGGGAATTGAAGTTGATAAAGCCAAGATTGAAGCTATTGAGAGTTGGCCGCAGCCCAGAACGGTCACACAAGTGAGGAGTTTTCTTGGTCTCGCTGGATTCTATAGGCGTTTTGTGAGAGATTTCAGCATCATTGCTGCACCTCTCAATGAGCTTACAAAGAAAGATGTGCCTTTTCTTTGGGGTACCGCACAGGAAGAAGCCTTCTCGGTATTGAAAGATAAGTTGACACATGCTCCTTTACTCCAACTTCCTGATTTTAATAAGACTTTTGAGCTTGAATGTGATGCTAGTGGAATTGGATTAGGAGGTGTGTTATTACAAGATGGCAAACCTGTTGCATACTTTTCTGAAAAATTGAGTGGGCCTAGTCTGAATTATTCTACTTATGATAAAGAATTATATGCTCTTGTTCGGACTTTAGAAACATGGCAACATTATTTATGGCCCAAAGAATTTGTTATATATTCTGATCATGAATCTTTGAAACATATTAAAAGTCAAGCTAAACTGAATCGTAGACATGCTAAATGGGTTGAATTCATTGAGACTTTCCCTTATGTCATTAAACACAAGAAGGGAAAAGAAAATGTTATTG
>NW_021267385.1:0-7881 GCF_002162155.2 Triticum dicoccoides
GGGAAGTGTTCAGATACTTCTCCATCACAAAAAATTATGAAAAATTACCATCAGTCCTATAGCACATGTGCCCACGTTGTGTAAAAAACTCATGATTTTATCGCGCTCCAAGTATTTAATAATATTCACGCTGCATCGTTACCGCAGAACGTCTACTACCGTTTCATTGCCGTCCGTGAGGGGGGCCACAACCCGGAGACGCGTGCCGCCTCTTCGGACATGCCACAACACCACCCCACATGTATGAGGGCCCGGTACGACGCTCCGGTGGCATTGCTACCCCCCAGGGCCCCCGTCCCGCCTAACCCTGTAGCGTTTGACCACGGGATCTAGCCCTTTGACTTTGCACGGACGGGCTTTGACCAGTGGACCTCTCCACCCGGTTGTGTTAGGTCGTCCCAGAGGGACACCGGGAAGCAACATCCGGGCCAAACCCACAGCTACATCCACTCCGTGTAGACCCGACGCGTACGTTTCCCCCCTCAAGGTGCCGGCGGCGGCGGCGTCCGTGAGGGGGGGGGGCACACCCCGGAGACGCGTGCTGGGCGTTTGCAACCGCCTCAACACTTCCAGATTTGTGAGAGGCCGCCTACGCAAGATTTGACGGTATGCTAGCCCCCGGAGGCCGCCGGCCACAGTCATAGACGTGCGAAGAGCAATCCGCGTAGAGGGAAGTGTTCAGATACTTCTCCATCACAAAAAATTATGAAAAATTACCATCAGTCCTATAGCACATGTGCCCACGTTGTGTAAAAAACTCATAATTTTATCGCGCTCCAAGTATTTAATAATATTCATGCTGCATCGTTACCGCAGAACGTCTACTACCGTTTCATTGCCGTCCGTGAGGGGGGCCACAACCCGGAGATGCGTGCCGCCTCTTCGGACATGCCACAACACCACCCCAAATGTATGAGGACCCGGTACGACGCTCCGGTGGCATTGCTACCCCCCAGGGCCCCCGTCCTACCTAACCCTGTAGCGTTTGACCACGTGATCTAGCCCTTTGACTTTGCACGGACGGGCTTTGACCAGTGGACCTCTCCACCTTGTTGTGTTAGGTCGGCCCAGAGGAACACTTTGGAGCAACATCCGGGCCAGGCCCACAGCTACATCCACTCCGTGTAGACCCGACGCGTCCGTTTCCCCCTCCAGGTGCCGGCGACGGCGGCTTCCGTGAGGGGGGGGGCACACCCCGGAGACGCGTGCTGGGCGTTTGCAACCGCCTCAACACTTCCAGACTTGTGAGAGGCTGCCTACGCAAGATTTGACGGTATGCTAGCCCCCGGAGGCCGCCGGCCACAGTCGTAGACGTGCGAAGAGCAATCCGCGTAGAGGGAAGTGTTCAGATACTTCTCCATCACAAAAAATTATGAAAAATTACCATCAGTCCTATAGCACATGTGCCCACGTTGTGTAAAAAACTCATGATTTTATCGCGCTCCAAGTATTTAATAATATTCACGCTGCATCGTTACCGCAGAACGTCTACTACCGTTTCATTGCCGTCCGTGAGGGGGGCCACAACCCGGAGACGCGTGCCGCCTCTTCGGACATGCCACAACACCACACCGCATGTATGAGGGCCCGGTACGACGCTCCGGTGGCATTGCTACCCCCCCAGGGCCCCTGTCCCACCTAACCCTGTAGCGTTTGACCACGGGATCTAGCCCTTTGACTTTGCACGGACGGGCTTTGACCAGTGGACCTCTCCACCCGGTTGTGTTAGGTCGGCCCAGAGCAACACTTTGGAGCAACATCCGGGCCAAACCCACACCTACATCCACTCCGTGTAGACCCGACGCGTCCGTTTCCCCCCTCCAGGTGCCGACGGCGGCGGCGGCCGTGAGGGGGGGGGGTACACCCCGGAGACGCGTGCTGGGCATTTGTAACCGCCTCAACACTTCCAGACTTGTGAGAGGCCGCCTACGCAAGATTTGACGGTATGCTAGCCCCCGGAGGCCGCCGGCCACAGTCGTAGACGTGCGAAGAGCAATCCGCGTAGAGGGAAGTGTTCAGATACTTATCCATCACAAAAAATTATGAAAAATTACCATCAGTCCTATAGCACATGTGCCCACGTTGTGTAAAAAACTCATGATTTTATCACGCTCCAAGTATTTAATAATATTCACGCTGCATCGTTACCGCAGAACGTCTACTACCGTTTCATTGCCGTCCGTGAGGGGGGCCACAACCCGGAGACGCGTGCCACCTCTTCGGACATGCCACAACACCACCCCGCATGTATGAGGGCTCGGTACGACGCTCCGGTGGCATTGCTACCCCCCAGGGCCCCCGTCCCGCCTAACCCTGCAGCGTTTGACCACGGGATCTAGCCCTTTGACTTTGCACGGACGGGCTTTGACCAGTGGACCTCTCCACCCGGTTGTGTTAGGTCGGCCCAGAGGAACACTTTGGAGCAACATTCGGGCCAAACCGACAGCTACATCCACTCCGTGTAGACCCGACGCATCCGTTTCCCCCCTCCAGGTGCCGGCGGCGGCGGCGTCCGTGAGGGGGGGGGGCACACCCCGGAGACGCGTGCTGGGCGTTTGCAACCGCCTCAACACTTCCAGACTTGTGAGAGGCCGCCTACGCAAGATTTGACGGTATGCTAGCCCCCGGAGGCCGCCGGCCACAGTCGTAGACGTGCGAAGAGCAATCCGCGTAGAGGGAAGTGTTCAGATACTTCTCCATCACAAAAAATTATGAAAAATTACCATCAGTCCTATAGCACATGTGCCCACGTTGTGTAAAAAACTCATGATTTTATCGCGCTCCAAGTATTTAATAATATTCACGCTGCATCGTTACCGCAGAACGTCTACTACCATTTCATTGCCGTCCGTGAGGGGGGCCACAACCCGGAGACGCGTGCCGCCTCTTCGGACATGCCACAACACCAGCCCGCATGTATGAGGGCCCGGTACGACGCTCCGGTGGCATTGCTACCCCCCAGGGCCCCCGTCCTGCCTAACCCTGTAGCGTTTGACCACGGGATCTAGCCCTTTGACTTTGCACGGACGGGCTTTGACCAGTGGACCTCTCCACCCGGTTGTGTTAGGTCGGCCCAGAGGGACACCGGGAAGCAACATCCGGGCCAAACCCACAGCTACATCCACTCCGTGTAGACCCGACGCGTCCGTTTCCCCCCTCCAGGTGCCGGCGGCGGCCGCGGCCGTGAGGGGGGGGGCACACCCCGGAGACGCGTGCTGGGCATTTGCAACCGCCTCAACACTTCCAGACTTGTGAGAGGCCGCCTACGCAAGATTTGACGGTATGCTAGCCCCCGGAGGCCGCCGGCCACAGTCGTAGACGTGCGAAGAGCAATCCGCGTAGAGGGAAGTGTTCAGATACTTCTCCATCACAAAAAATTATGAAAAATTACCATCAGTCCTATAGCACATGTGCCCACGTTGTGTAAAAAACTCATGATTTTATCGCGCTCCAAGTATTTAATAATATTCACGCTGCATCGTTACCGCAGAACGTCTACTACCGTTTCATTGCCGTCCGTGAGGGGGGCCACAACCCGGAGACGCGTGCCGCCTCTTCGGACATGCCACAACACCACCCCGCATGTATGAGGGCCCGGTACGACGCTCCGGTGGCATTGCTACCCCCCCAGGGCCCCTGTCCCACCTAACCCTGTAGCGTTTGACCACGGGATCTAGCCCTTTGACTTTGCACGGACGGGCTTTGACCAGTGGACCTCTCCACCCGGTTGTGTTAGGTCGGCCCAGAGCAACACTTTGGAGCAACATCCGGGCCAAACCCACACCTACATCCACTCCGTGTAGACCCGACGCGTCCGTTTCCCCCCTCCAGGTGCCGGCGGCGGCGGCGGCCGTGAGGGGGGGGGGGTACACCCCGGAGACGCGTGCTGGGCGTTTGTAACCGCCTCAACACTTCCAGACTTGTGAGAGGCCGCCTACGCAAGATTTGACGGTATGCTAGCCCCCGGAGGCCGCCGGCCACAGTCGTAGACGTGCGAAGAGCAATCCGCGTAGAGGGAAGTGTTCAGATACTTATCCATCACAAAAAATTATGAAAAATTACCATCAGTCCTATAGCACATGTGCCCACGTTGTGTAAAAAACTCATGATTTTATCACGCTCCAAGTATTTAATAATATTCACGCTGCATCGTTACCGCAGAACGTCTACTACCGTTTCATTGCCGTCCGTGAGGGGGGCCACAACCCGGAGACGCGTGCCACCTCTTCGGACATGCCACAACACCACCCCGCATGTATGATGGCTCGGTACGACGCTCCGGTGGCATTGCTACCCCCCAGGGCCCCCGTCCCGCCTAACCCTGTAGCGTTTGACCACGGGATCTAGCCCTTTGACTTTGCACGGACGGGCTTTGACCAGTGGACCTCTCCACCCGGTTGTGTTAGGTCGGCCCAGAGGAACACTTTGGAGCAACATTCGGGCCAAACCGACAGCTACATCCACTCCGTGTAGACCCGACGCATCCGTTTCCCCCCTCCAGGTGCCGGCGGCGACGGCGTCCGTGAGGGGGGGGGGGCACACCCCGGAGACGCGTGCTGGGCGTTTGCAACCGTCTCAACACTTCCAGACTTGTGAGAGGCCGCCTACGCAAGATTTGACGGTATGCTAGCCCCCGGAGGCCGCCGGCCACAGTCGTAGACGTGCGAAGAGCAATCCGCGTAGAGGGAAGTGTTCAGATACTTCTCCATCACAAAAAATTATGAAAAATTACCATCAGTCCTATAGCACATGTGCCCACGTTGTGTAAAAAACTCATGATTTTATCGCGCTCCAAGTATTTAATAATATTCACGTTGCATCGTTACCGCAGAACGTCTACTACCGTTTCATTGCCGTCCGTGAGGGGGGCCACAACCCGGAGACGCGTGCCGCCTCTTCGGACATGCCACAACACCACCCCGCATGTATGAGGGCCCGGTACGACGCTCCGGTGGCATTGCTACCCCCCAGGGCCCCCGTCCCGGCTAACCCTGTAGCGTTTGACCACGGGATCTAGCCCTTTGACTTTGCACGGACGGGCTTTGACCAGTGGACCTCTCCACCCGGTTGTGTTAGGTCGGCCCAGAGGAACACTTTGGAGCAACATCCGGGCCAAACCCACAGCTACATCCACTCCGTGTAGACCCGACGCGTCCGTTTCCCACCTCCAGGTGCCGGCGGCGGCGGCGTCCGTGAGGGGGGGGGCACGCCCCGGAGACGCGTGCTGGGCGTTTGCAACCGCCTCAACACTTCCAAATTTGTGAGAGGCCGCCTACGCAAGATTTGACGGTATGCTAGCCCCCGGAGGCCGCCGGCCACAGTCGTAGACGTGCGAAGAGCAATCCGCGTAGAGGGAAGTGTTCAGATACTTCTCCATCACAAAAAATTATGAAAAATTACCATCAGTCCTATAGCACATGTGCCCACGTTGTGTAAAAAACTCATGATTTTATCGCGCTCCAAGTATTTAATAATATTCACGCTGCATCGTTACCGCAGAACGTCTACTACCGTTTCATTGCCGTCCGTGAGGGGGGCCACAACCCGGAGACGCGTGCCGCCTCTTCGGACATGCCACAACACCACCCCGCATGTATGAGGGCCCGGTACGACGCTCCGGTGGCATTTCTACCCCCCAGGGCCCCCGTCCCGGCTAACCCTGTAGCGTTTGACCACGGGATCTAGCCCTTTGACTTTGCACGGACGGGCTTTGACCAGTGGACCTCTCCACCCGGTTGTGTTAGGTCGGCCCAGAGGAACACTTTGGAGCAACATCCGGGCCAAACCCACAGCTACATCCACTCCGTGTAGACCCGACGCGTCCGTTTCCCCCCTCCAGGTGCCGGCGGCGGCGGCGTCCGTGAGGGGGGGGGGGCACACCCCGGAGACGCGTGCTGGGCGTTTGCAACCGCCTCAACACTTCCAGATTTGTGAGAGGCCGCCTACGCAAGATTTGACGGTATGCTAGCCCCCGGAGGCCGCCGGCCACAGTCTTAGACGTGCGAAGAGCAATCCGCGTAGAGGGAAGTGTTCAGATACTTCTCCATCACAAAAAATTATGAAAAATTACCATCAGTCTTATAGCACATGTGCCCACGTTGTGTAAAAAACTCATGATTTTATAGCGCTCCAAGTATTTAATAATATTTACGTTGCATCGTTACCGCAGAACGTCTACTACCGTTTCATTGCCGTCCGTGAGGGGGGGGCACAACCCGGAGACGCGTGCCGCCTCTTCGGACATGCCACAACACCACCCCGCATGTATGAGGGCCCGGTACGACGCTCCGGTGGCATTGCTACCCCCCCAGGGCCCCCGTCCCGCCTAACCCTGTAGCGTTTGACCACGGGATCTAGCCCTTTGACTTTGCACGGACGGGCTTTGACCAGTGGACCTCTCCACCCGGTTGTGTTAGGTCGGCCCAGAGGAACACTTTGGAGCAACATCCGGGCCAGGCCCACAGCTACATCCACTCCGTGTAGACCCGACGCGTCCGTTTCCCCCCTCCAGGTGCCGGCGGCGGCGGCGTCCGTGAGGGGGGGGCACACCCCGGAGACGCGTGCTAGGCGTTTGCAACCGCCTCAACACTTCCAGACTTGTGAGAGGCCGCCTACGCAAGATTTGACGGTATGCTAGCCCCCGGAGGCCGCCGGCCACAGTCGTAGACGTGCGAAGAGCAATCCGCGTAGAGGGAAGTGTTCAGATACTTCTCCATCACAAAAAATTATGAAAAATTACCATCAGTCCTATAGCACATGTGCCCACGTTGTGTAAAAAACTCATGATTTTATCGCGCTCCAAGTATTTAATAATATTCACGTTGCATCGTTACCGCAGAACGTCTACTACCGTTTCATTGCCGTCCGTGAGGGGGGCCACAACCCGGAGACGCGTGCCGCCTCTTCGGACATGCCACAACACCACCCCGCATGTATGAGGGCCCGGTACGACGCTCCGGTGGCATTGCTACCCCCCCAGAGCCCCCGTCCCGCCTAACCCTATAGCGTTTGACCACGGGATCTAGCCCTTTGACTTTGCACGGACGGGCTTTGACCAGTGGACCTCTCCACCCGGTTGTGTTAGGTCGGCCCAGAGGGACACCGGGAAGCAACATCCGGGCCAAACCGACAGCTACATCCACTCCGTGTAGACCCGACGCGTCCGTTTCCCCCCTCCAGGTGCCGGCGGCGGCGGCGTCCGTGAGGGGGGGGGCACACCCCGGAGACGCGTGCTGGGAGTTTGCAACCGCCTCAACACTTCCAGACTTGTGAGAGGCCGCCTATGCAAGATTTGATGGTATGCTAGCCCCCGGAGGCCGCCGGCCACAGTCGTAGACGTGCGAAGAGCAATCCGCGTAGAGGGAAGTGTTCAGATACTTCTCCATCACAAAAAATTATGAAAAATTACCATCAGTCCTATAGCACATGTGCCCACGTTGTGTAAAAAACTCATGATTTTATCGCGCTCCAAGTATTTAATAATATTCACGCTGCATCGTTACCGCAGAACGTCTACTACCGTTTCATTGCCGTCCATGAGGGGGGCCACAACCCGGAGACGCGTGCCGCCTCTTCGGACATGCCACAACACCACCCCGCATGTATGAGGACCCGGTACGACGCTCCGGTGGCATTGCTACCCCCCCAGGGCCCCCGTCCTGCCTAACCCTGTAGCGTTTGACCATGTGATCTAGCCCTTTGACTTTGCACGGACGGGCTTTGACCAGTGGACCTCTCCACCCGGTTGTGTTAGGTCGGCCCAGAGGAACACTTTGGAGCAACATCCGGGCCAGGCCCACAGCTACATCCACTCCGTGTAGACCCGACGCGTCCGTTTCCCTCTCCAGGTGCCGGCGACGGCGGCTTCCGTGAGGGGGGGGG
>NW_021267385.1:7965-19740 GCF_002162155.2 Triticum dicoccoides
GCGTTTGCAACCACCTCAACACTTCCAGACTTGTGAGAGGCTGCCTACGCAAGATTTGACAGTATGCTAGCCCCCGGAGGCCGCCGGCCATAGTCGTAGACGTGCGAAGAGCAATCCGCGTAGAGGGAAGTGTTTAGATACTTCTCCATCACAAAAAATTATGAAAATTTACCATCAGTCCTATAGCACATGTGCCCACGTTGTGTAAAAAACTCATGATTTTATCGCGCTCCAAGTATTTAATAATATTCACGCTGCATCGTTACCGCAGAACGTCTACTACCATTTCATTGCCGTCCGTGAGGGGGGCCACAACCCGGAGACGCGTGCCGCCTCTTTGGACATGCCACAACACCACCCCGCATGTATGAGGGCCCGGTACGACGCTCCGGTGGCATTGCTACCCCCTCCCCCCAGGGCCCCCGTCCCGCCTAACCCTGTAGCGTTTGACCACGGGATCTAGCCCTTTGACTTTGCACGGACGGGCTTTGACCAGTGGACCTCTCCACCCGGTTGTGTTAGGTCGGCCCAGAGGGACACCGGGAAGCAACATCCGGGCCAAACCCACAGCTACATCCACTCCGTGTAGACCCGACGCGTCCGTTTCCCCCCTCCAGGTGCCGGCGGCGGCGGCGTCTGTGAGGGGGGGGGGCACCCCCCGGAGACGCGTGCCGGGCATTTGCAACCGCCTCAACACTTCCAGATTTGTGAGAGGCCGCCTACGCAAGATTTGACGGTATGCTAGCCCCCGGAGGCCGCCGGCCACAGTCGTAGACGTGAGAAGAGCAATCCGCGTAGAGGGAAGTGTTCAGATACTTCTCCATCACAAAAAAATATGAAAAATTACCATCAGTCCTATAGCACATGTGCCCACGTTGTGTAAAAAACTCATGATTTTATCACGCTCCAAGTATTTAATAATATTCACGCTGCATCGTTACCGCAGAACGTCTACTACCGTTTCATTGCCGTCCGTGAGGGGGGCCACAACCCGGAGACGCGTGCCGCCTCTTCGGACATGCCACAACACCACCCCGCATGTACGAGGGCCCGGTACGACGCTCCGGTGGCATTGCTACCCCCCCCAAGGCCCCCGTCCCGCCTAACCCTGTAGCGTTTGACCACGGGATCTAGCCCTTTGACTTTGCACGGACGGGCTTTGACCAGTGGACCTCTCCACCCGGTTGTGTTAGGTCGGCCCAGAGGAACACTTTGGAGGAACATCCGGGCCAGGCCCACAGCTACATCCACTCCGTGTAGACTCGACGCGTCCGTTTCCCCCCTCGAGGTGCCGGCGGCGGCGGCGTCCGTGAGGGGGGGGGGCACACCCCGGAGACGCGTGCTGGGCGTTTGCAACCGCCTCACCACTTCCAGACTTGTGAGAGGCCGCCTACGCAAGATTTGACGGTATGCTAGCCCCCGGAGGCCGCCGGCCACAGTCGTAGACGTGCGAAGAGCAATCCGCATAGAGGGAAGTGTTCAGATACTTCTCCATCGCAAAAAATTATGAAAAATTACCATCAGTCCTATAGCACATCTGCCCACGTTGTGTAAAAAACTCATGATTTTATCACGCTCCAAGTATTTAATAATATTCATGCTGCATCGTTACCGCAGAACGTCTACTATCGTTTCATTGTCGTCCGTGAGGGGGGCCACAACCCGGAGACGCGTGCCGCCTCTTCGGACATGCCACAACACCACCCCGCATGTATGAGAGCTCGGTACGACGCTCTGGTGGCATTGCTACCCCCCAGGGCCCCGTCCCGCCTAACCCTGTAGCGTTTGACCACGGGATCTAGCCCTTTGACTTTGCACGGACGAGCTTTGACGAGTGGAACTCTCCACCCGGTTGTGTTAGGTCGGCCCAGAGGAACACTTTGGAGCAACATCCGGGCCAAATCGACAGCTACATCCACTCCGTGTAGACCCGACGCATCCGTTTCCCCCCTCCAGGTGCCGGCGGCGGCGGCGTCCGTGAGGGGGGGGCACACCCCGGAGACGCGTGGTGGGCGTTTGCAACCGCCTCAACACTTCCAGACTTGTGAGAGGCCACCTACGCAAGATTTGACGGTATGCTAGCCCCCAGAGGCCGCCGGCCACAATCGTAGACGTGCGAAGAGCAATCCGCGTAGAGGGAAGTGTTCAGATACTTCTCCATCACAAAAAATTATGAAAAATTACCATCAGTCCTGTAGCACATGTGCCCACGTTGTGTAAAAAACTCATGATTTTATCACGCTCCAAGTATTTAATAATATTCACGCTGCATCGTTACTGCAGAACGTCTACTACCGTTTCATTGCCGTCCGTGAGGGGGGCCACAACCCGGAGACGCGTGCCGCCTCTTCGGACATGCCACAACACCACCCCGCATGTATGAGGGCCCGGTACGACGCTCCGGTGGCATTGCTACCCCCAGGGCCCCCGTCCCGCCTAACCCTGTAGCGTTTGACCACGGGATCTAGCGCTTTGACTTTGCACGGACGGGCTTTGACCAGTGGACCTCTCCACCTGGTTGTGTTAGGTCGGCCCAGAGGGACACCGGGAAGCAACATCCGGGCCAAACCGACAGCTACATCCACTCCGTGTAGACCCGACGCGTCCGTTTCCCCCCTCCAGGTACCGGTGGCGGCGGCGTCCGTGAGGGGGGGGGGCACACCCCGGAGACGCGTGCTGGGCGTTTGCAACCGCCTCAACACTTCCAGACTTGTGAGAGGCCGCCTACGCAAGATTTGACGGTATGCTAGCCCCCGGAGGCCGCCGGCCACAGTCGTAGACGTGCGAAGAGCAATCCGCGTAGAGGGAAGTGTTCAGATACTTCTCCATCACAAAAAATTATGAAAAATTACCATCAGTCCTATAGCACATGTGCCCACGTTGTGTAAAAAACTCATGATTTTATCACGCTCCAAGTATTTAATAATATTCACGCTGCATCGTTACCGCAGAACGTCTACTACCGTTTCATTGCCGTCCGTGAGGGGGGCCACAACCCGGAGACGCGTGCCGCCTCTTCGGACATGCCACAACACCACCCCGCATGTATGAGGGCCCGGTACGACGCTCCGGTGGCATTGCTACCCCCCAGGGCCCCCGTCCCGCCTAACCCTGTAGCGTTTGACCACGGGATCTAGCGCTTTGACTTTGCACGGACGGGCTTTGACCAGTGGACCTCTCCACCTGGTTGTGTTAGGTCGGCCCAGAGGGACACCGGGAAGCAACATCCGGGCCAAACCGACAGCTACATCCACTCCGTGTAGACCCGACGCGTCCGTTTCCCCGCTCCAGGTACCGGCGGCGGCGGCGTCCGTGAGGGGGGGGGCACACCCCGGAGACGCGTGCTGGGCGTTTGCAACCGCCTCAACACTTCCAGACTTGTGAGAGGCCGCCTACGCAAGATTTGACGGTATGCTAGCCCCCGGAGGCCGCCGGCCACAGTCGTAGACGTGCGAAGAGCAATCCGCGTAGAGGGAAGTGTTCAGATACTTCTTCATCACAAAAAATTATGAAAAATTACCATCAGTCCTATAGCACATGTGCCCACGTTGTGTAAAAAACTCATGATTTTATCACGCTCCAAGTATTTAATAATATTCACGCTGCATCGTTACCGCAGAACGTCTACTACCGTTTCATTGCCGTCCGTGAGGGGGGCCACAACCCGGAGACGCGTGCCGCCTCTTCGGACATGCCACAACACCACCCCGCATGTATGAGGGCCCGGTACGACGCTCCGGTGGCATTGCTACCCCCCAGGGCCCCCGTCCCGCCTAACCCTGTAGCGTTTGACCACGGGGTCTAGCGCTTTGACTTTGCACGGACGGGCTTTGACCAGTGGACCTCTCCACCTGGTTGTGTTAGGTCGGCCCAGAGGGACACCGGGAAGCAACATCCGGGCCAAACCGACAGCTACATCCACTCCGTGTAGACCCGACGCGTCCGTTTCCCCCCTCCAGGTACCGGTAGCGGCGGCGTCCGTGAGGGGGGGGCACACCCCGGAGACGCGTGCTGGGCGTTTGCAACCGCCTCAACACTTCCAGACTTGTGAGAGGCCGCCTACGCAAGATTTGACGGTATGCTAGCCCCTGGAGGCCGCTGGCCACAGTCGTAGACGTGTGAAGAGCAATCCGCGTAGAGGGAAGTGTTCAGATACTTCTCCATCACAAAAAATTATGAAAAATTACCATCAGTCCTATAGCACATGTGCCCACGTTGTGTAAAAAACTCATGATTTTATCACGCTCCAAGTATTTAATAATATTCACGCTGCATCGTTACCGCAGAACGTCTACTACCATTTCATTGCCGTCCGTGAGAGGGGCCACAACCCGGAGACGCGTGCCGCCTCTTCGGACATGCCACAACACCACCCCGCATGTATGAGGGCCCGGTACGACGCTCCGGTGGCATTGCTACCCCCCAGGGCCCCCGTCCCGCCTAACCCTGTAGCGTTTGACCACGGGATCCAGCCCTTTGACTTTGCACGGACGGGCTTTGACCAGTGGACCTCTCCACCCGGTTGTGTTAGGTCGGCCCAGAGGGACACCGGGAAGCAACATCCGGGCCAAACCCACAGCTACATCCACTCCGTGTAGACCCGACGCGTCCGTTTCCCCCCTTCAGGTGCCGGCGGCGGCCGCGGCCGTGAGGGGGGGGCACACCCCGGAGACGCGTGCTGGGCGTTTGCAACCGCCTCAACACTTCCAGACTTGTGAGAGGCCGCCTACGCAAGATTTGACGGTATGCTAGCCCCCGGAGGCCGCCGGCCACAGTCGTAGACATGCGAAGAGCAATCCGCGTAGAGGGAAGTGTTCAGATACTTCTCCATCACAAAAAATTATGAAAAATTACCATCAGTCCTATAGCACATGTGCCCACGTTGTGTAAAAAACTCATGATTTTATCGCGCTCGAAGTATTTAATAATATTCACGCTGCATCGTTACCGCAGAATGTCTACTACCGTTTCATTGCCGTCCGTGAGGGGGGCCACAACCCGGAGACGCGTGCCGCCTCTTCGGACATGCCACAACACCACCCCACATGTATGAGGGCCCGGTACGACGCTCCGGTGGCATTGCTACCCCCCAGGGCCCCCGTCCCGCCTAACCCTGTAGCGTTTGACCACGGGATCTAGCCATTTGACTTTGCACGGACGGGCTTTGACCAGTGGACCTCTCCACCCGGTTGTGTTAGGTCGGCCCAGAGGAACACTTTGGAGCAACATCCGGGCCAAACCGACAGCTACATCCACTCTGTGTAGACCCGACGCATCCGTTTCCCCCCTCCAGGTGCCGGCGGCGGCGGCGGCCGTGAGGGGGGGGGCACACCCTGGAGACGCGTGCTGGGCGTTTGCAACCGCCTCAACACTTCCAGACTTGTGAGAGGCCGCCTACGCAAGATTTGACGGTATGCTAGCCCCCGGAGGCCGCCGGCCACAGTCGTAGACGTGCGAAGAGCAATCCGCGTAGAGGGAAGTGTTCAGATACTTCTCCATCACAAAAAATTATGAAAAATTACCATCAGTCCTATAGCACATGTGCCCACGTTGTGTAAAAAACTCATGATTTTATCACGCTCCAAGTATTTAATAATATTCACGCTGCATCGTTACTGCAGAACGTCTACTACCGTTTCATTGCCGTCCGTGAGGGGGGCCACAACCCGGAGACGCGTGCCGCCTCTTCGGACATGCCACAACACCACCCCGCATGTATGAGGGCCCGGTACGACGCTCCGGTGGCATTGCTACCCCCCCGGGCCCCCGTCCCGCCTAACCCTGTAACGTTTGACCACGGGATCTAGCGCTTTGACTTTGCACGGACGGGCTTTGACCAGTGGACCTCTCCACCTGGTTGTGTTAGGTCGGCCCAGAGGGACACCGGGAAGCAACATCCGGGCCAAACCGACAGCTACATCCACTCCGTGTAGACCCGACGCGTCCGTTTCCCCGCTCCAGGTACCGGCGGCGGTGGCGTCCGTGAGGGGGGGGGGCACACCCCGGAGACGCGTGCTGGGCGTTTGCAACTGCCTCAACACTTCCAGACTTGTGAGAGGCCGCCTACGCAAGATTTGACGGTATGCTAGCCCCCGGAGGCCGCCGGCCACAGTCGTAGACGTGCGAAGAGCAATCCGCGTAGAGGGAAGTGTTCAGATACTTCTTCATCACAAAAATTTATGAAAAATTACCATCAGTCCTATAGCACATGTGCCCACGTTGTGTAAAAAACTCATGATTTTATCACGCTCCAAGTATTTAATAATATTCACGCTGCATCGTTACCGCAGAACGTCTACTACCGTTTCATTGCCGTCCGTGAGGGGGGCCACAACCCGGAGACGCGTGCCGCCTCTTCGGACATGCCACAACACCACCCCGCATGTATGAGGGCCCGGTACGATGCTCCGGTGGCATTGCTACCCCCCAGGGCCCCCGTCCCGCCTAACCCTGTAGCGTTTGACCACGGGATCTAGCGCTTTGACTTTGCACGGACGGGCTTTGACCAGTGGACCTCTCCACCTGGTTGTGTTAGGTCGGCCCAGAGGGACACCGGGAAGCAACATCCGGGCCAAACCGACAGCTACATCCACTCCGTGTAGACCCGACGCGTCCGTTTCCCCCCTCCAGGTACCGGTGGCGGCGGCGTCCGTGAGGGGGGGGGGCACACCCCGGAGACGCGTGCTGGGCGTTTGCAACCGCCTCAACACTTCCAGACTTGTGAGAGGCCGCCTACGCAAGATTTGACGGTATGCTAGCCCCCGGAGGCCGCCGGCCACAGTCGTAGACGTGCGAAGAGCAATCCGCGTAGAGGGAAGTGTTCAGATACTTCTCCATCACAAAAAATTATGAAAAATTACCATCAGTCCTATAGCACATGTGCCCACGTTGTGTAAAAAACTCATGATTTTATCACGCTCCAAGTATTTAATAATATTCACGCTGCATCGTTACCGCAGAACGTCTACTACCGTTTCATTGCCGTCCGTGAGGGGGGCCACAACCCGGAGACGTGTGCCGCCTCTTCGGACACGCCACAACACCACCCCGCATGTATGAGGGCCCGGTATGACGCTTTGGTGGCGTTGCTACCCCACAGGGCCCCCGTCCCGGCTAACCCTGTAGCGTTTGACCACGGGATCTAGCCCTTTGACTTTGCACGGACGGGCTTTGACCAGTGGACCTCTCCACCCGGTTGTGTTAGGTCGGCCCAGAGGAACACTTTGGAGCAACATCCGGGCCAAACCCACAGCTACATCCACTCCGTGTAGACCCGACGCGTCCGTTTCCCCCCTCCAGGTGCCGGCGGCGGCGGCGTCCGTGAGGGGGGGGGGGCACACCCCGGAGACGCGTGCTGGGTGTTTGCAACCGCCTCAACACTTCTAGATTTGTGAGAGGCCGCCTACGCAAGATTTGACGGTATGCTAGCCCCCGGAGGCCGCCGGCCACAGTCGTAGACGTGCGAAGAGCAATCCGCGTAGAGGGAAGTGTTCAGATACTTCTCCATCACAAAAAATTATGAAAAATTACCATCAGTCCTATAGCACATGTGCCCACGTTGTGTAAAAAACTCATGATTTTATCGCGCTCCAAGTATTTAATAATATTCACGCTGCATCGTTACCGCAGAACGTCTACTACCATTTCATTGCCGTCCGTGAGGGGGGCCACAACCCGGAGACGCGTGCCGCCTCTTCGGACATGCCACAACACCACCCCGCATGTATGAGGGCCCGGTACGACGCTCCGGTGGCATTGCTACCCCCCAGGGCCCCCGTCCTGCCTAACCCTGTAGCGTTTGACCACGGGATCTAGCCCTTTGACTTTGTACGGACGGGCTTTGACCAGTGGACCTCTCCACCCGGTTGTGTTAGGTCGTCCCAGAGGGACACCGGGAAGCAACATCCGGGCCAAACCCACAGCTACATCCACTCCGTGTAGACCCGACGCGTCCGTTTCCCCCCTCCAGGTGCCGGCGGCGGCCGCGGCCGTGAGGGGGGGGGGGCACACCCCGGAGACGCGTGCTGGGCGTTTGCAACCGCCTCAACACTTCCAGACTTGTGAGAGGCCGCCTACGCAAGATTTGACGGTATGCTAGCCCCCGGAGGCCGCCGGCCACAGTCATAGACGTGCGAAGAGCAATCCGCGTAGAGGGAAGTGTTCAGATACTTCTCCATCACAAAAAATTATGAAAAATTACCATCAGTCCTATAGCACATGTGCCCACGTTGTGTAAAAAACTCATGATTTTATCGCGCTCCAAGTATTTAATAATATTCACGCTGCATCGTCACCGCAGAACGTCTACTACCGTTTCATTGCCGTCCGTGAGGGGGGCCACAACCCGGAGATGCGTGCCGCCTCTTCGGACATGCCACAACACCACCCCAAATGTATGAGGACCCGGTACGACGCTCCGGTGGCATTGCTACCCCCCAGGGCCCCCGTCCTACCTAACCCTGTAGCGTTTGACCACGTGATCTAGCCCTTTGACTTTGCACGGACGGGCTTTGACCAGTGGACCTCTCCACCCGGTTGTGTTAGGTCGGCCCAGAGGAACACTTTGGAGCAACATCCGGGCCAGGCCCACACCTACATCCACTCCGTGTAGACCCGACGCGTCCGTTTCCCCCTCCAGGAGCCGGCGACGGCGGCTTCCGTGAGGGGGGGGGCACACCCCGGAGACGCGTGCTGGGCGTTTCCAACCGCCTCAACACTTCCAGACTTGTGAGAGGCCGCCTACGCAAGATTTGACGGTATGCTAGCCCCCGGAGGCCGCCGGCCACAGTCGTAGACGTGCGAAGAGCAATCCGCGTAGAGGGAAGTGTTCAGATACTTCTCCATCACAAAAAATTATGAAAAATTACCATCAGTCCTATAGCACATGTGCCCACGTTGTGTAAAAAACTCATGATTTTATCGCGCTCCAAGTATTTAATAATATTCACGCTGCATCGTTACCGCAGAACGTCTACTACCGTTTCATTGCCGTCCGTGAGGGGGGCCACAACCCGGAGACGCGTGCCGCCTCTTCGGACATGCCACAACACCACCCCGCATGTATGAGGGCCCGGTACGACGCTCCGGTGGCATTGCTACCCCCCCAGGGCCCCTGTCCCGCCTAACCCTGTAGCGTTTGACCACGGGATCTAGCCCTTTGACTTTGCACGGACGGGCTTTGACCAGTGGACCTCTCCACCCGGTTGTGTTAGGTCGGCCCAGAGGAACACTTCGGAGCAACATCCGGGCCAGGCCCACAGCTACATCCACTCCGTGTAGACCCGACGCGTCCGTTTCCCCCCTCCAGGTGCCGGCGGCGGCGGCGTCCGTGAGGGGGGGGCACACCCCGGAGACGCGTGCTGGGCGTTTGCAACCGCCTCAACACTTCCAGACTTGTGAGAGGCCGCCTACGCAAGATTTGATGGTATGCTAGCCCCCGGAGGCCGCCGGCCACAGTCGTAGACGTGCGAAGAGCAATCCGCGTAGAGGGAAGTGTTCAGATACTTCTCCATCACAAAAAATTATGAAAAATTACCATCAGTCCTATAGCACATGTGCCCACATTGTGTAAAAAACTCATGATTTTATCACGCTCCAAGTATTTAATAATATTCACGCTGCATCGTTACCGCAGAACGTCTACTACCGTTTCATTGCCGTCCGTGAGGGGGGCCACAACCCGGAGACGCGTGCCGCCTCTTCGGACATGCCACAACACCACCCCGCATGTATGAGGGCTCGGTACGACGCTCCGGTGGCATTGCTACCCCCCCAGGGCCCCCGTCCCGCCTAACCCTGTAGCGTTTGACCACGGGATCTAGCCCTTTGACTTTGCACGGACGAGCTTTGACGAGTGGAACTCTCCACCCGGTTGTGTTAGGTCGGCCCAGAGGAACACTTTGGAGCAACATCCGGGCCAAACCGACAGCTACATCCACTCCGTGTAGACCCGACGCATCTGTTTCCCCCTCCAGGTACCGGCGGCGGCGGCGGCCGTGAGGGGGGGGGCACACCCCAGAGACGCGTGCTGGGCGTTTGCAACCGCCTCAACACTTCCAGACTTGTGAGAGGCCGCCTATGCAAGATTTGACGGTATGCTAGCCCCCGGAGGCCGCCGGCCACAGTCGTAGACGTGCGAAGAGCAATCCGCGTAGAGGGAAGTGTTCAGATACTTCTCCATCACAAAAAATTATGAAAAATTACCATCAGTCCTATAGCACATGTGCCCATGTTGTGTAAAAAACTCATGATTTTATCACGCTCCAAGTATTTAATAATATTCACGTTGCATCGTTACCGCAGAACGTCTACTACCGTTTCATTGCCGTCCGTGAGGGGGGCCACAACCCGGAGACGCGTGCCGCCTCTTCGGACATGCCACAACACCACCCCGCATGTATGAGGGCCCGGTACGACGCTCCGGTGGCATTGCTACCCCCCAGGGCCCCCGTCCCGCCTAACCCTGTAGCGTTTGACCACGGGATCTAGCGCTTTGACTTTGCACGGACGGGCTTTGACCAGTGGACCTCTCCACCTGGTTGTGTTAGGTCGGCCCAGAGGGACACCGGGAAGCAACATCCGGGCCAAACCGACAGCTACATCCACTCCGTGTAGACCCGACGCGTCCGTTTCCCCCCTCCAGGTACCGGTGGCGGCGGCGTCCGTGAGGGGGGGGGGCACACCCCGGAGACGCGTGCTGGGCGTTTGCAACCGCCTCAACACTTCCAGACTTGTGAGAGGCCGCCTACGCAAGATTTGACGGTATGCTAGCCCCCGGAGGCCGCCGGCCACAGTCGTAGACGTGCGAAGAGCAATCCGCGTAGAGGGAAGTGTTCAGATACTTCTCCATCACAAAAAATTATGAAAAATTACCATCAGTCCTATAGCACATGTGCCCATGTTGTGTAAAAAACTCATGATTTTATCACGCTCCAAGTATTTAATAATATTCACGTTGCATCGTTACCGCAGAACGTCTACTACCGTTTCATTGCCGTCCGTGAGGGGGGCCACAACCCGGAGACGCGTGCCGCCTCTTCGGACATGCCACAACACCACCCCGCATGTATGAGGGCCCGGTACGACGCTCCGGTGGCATTGCTACCCCCCAGGGCCCCCGTCCCGCCTAACCCTGTAGCGTTTGACCACGGGATCTAGCGCTTTGACTTTGCACGGACGGGCTTTGACCAGTGGACCTCTCCACCTGGTTGTGTTAGGTCGGCCCAGAGGGACACCGGGAAGCAACATCCAGGCCAAACCGACAGCTACATCCACTCCGTGTAGACCCGACGCGTCCGTTTCGCCCCTCCAGGTGCCGGCGGCGGCGGCGTCCGTGAGGGGGGGCACCCCTCGGAGACGCGTGCTGGGCGTTTGCAACCGCCTCAACACTTCCAGACTTGTGAGAGGCCGCCTACGCAAGATTTGACGGTATGCTAGCCCCCGGAGGACGCCGGCCACAGTCGTAGACGTGCGAGGAGCAATCCGCGTAGAGGGAAGTGTTCAGATACTTCTCCATCACAAAAAATTATGAAAAATTACCATCAGTCCTATAGCACATGTGCCCACGTTGTGTAAAAAACTCATGATTTTATCACGCTCCAAGTATTTAATAATATTCACGCTGCATCGTTACCGCAGAACGTCTACTACCGTTTCATTGCCGTCCGTGAGGGGGGCCACAACCCGGAGACGCGTGCCGCCTCTTCGGACATGCCACAACACCACCCCGCATGTACGAGGGCCCGGTACGACGCTCCGGTGGCATTGCTACCCCCC
>NW_021267386.1:0-1886 GCF_002162155.2 Triticum dicoccoides
TTTTTGAAATTTAGCAACAACCAAACATAGAAGTCTAGTTCGAAAAACAGCCACATAATGGTCTATTTTCCAATGATATGTGGATAAGGAAGAAAGTACACTTAGCAAATGACCTTCTGCATTTTTCTTACATGATATTAAGGAGATGGGATGACGTAGATAATATCAAAGCAACTAATAAAATATAAGTCATTCCTTCAAAGAGGAAACTAAGTAGCTTATATCTCATTAATGCGCAAACAACATTTATGCACCAAAAGCCTTCTGATAAGGAACATTGCAAATATAATTTCTCCGGTGTAGCATGTATGTTTGACTCAATTTACCTAATTCCTCCGCCCAAATGAGCAAAACTGATATAATTTGTGATGATAACATTACTAACCAATCCATTGGCTACTAATCCACTGTTGTTGCCTAGAAATTAAAGCCAGGTTAATCAAACCCCTCTTGGTCTGTAGTTTCTATAAAATTGCATCGGAATCCGTGGACCACCTGAAAAACTTCCAAAAATATGCATGCATGTTATACACAAAGCTAAAATATATACTTTCTATATAAGCACAGTATGGCCGCTGCTCTATTAATTAAACAGATTCATGCATGAAGCTTTCCATCAATTCACAACCATCAATATTTCATTTGTATGTGGAATAAATTTATGAAGAAAATAAATCTAAGGATTAATTCATGTATCGTCGTTCTCAAATACTCATGGATTGCAACCGGTCCTCATCTGCTCGTCATTCATAAAATAATGTGTGGTAATATAAGAAAAATGAATAATGGGGGTCTTTCTAATTCAGAGTCACAGTAAATCATATGGTTCTATCCCAACAAACTGGAACCACAGTTTGTACAGCAGGGTGAGAAATAACCTGGTGAGATTGCCCAAATATGTTAATGAGATTGTCCTAATTAATTTAGATTCAACTTAGTGAAGATAGGAGAAGAGACACACCAGCATTGATTGCAGGGATAGACCGATGACTTGAGGCACAAAAGTGATCACAAAACTGCATTGAAGTGCATTTTATTTGCATACTGGGACAATAACAAAACGGCACACGTACATGCTTCAAAAAGATATGGATGACATGAGCTAAGTGAAGTCAAACATACATTGTCCAAATCAGAAATACTGAAATAACCAATGATGATTACTAACCAATCCATGGCTATTATGCCACTGTTGCAGCACTCAAACGAATACCAGGATAATCAAACGCACCCTCAGTGTCCAGGTTCAAGAAAAATGCATCAGAAACCATGGGCCACCTGGAAAAAAATCCTAGAATATGCATGAGCTTTTTTACGGTACCCAGGTACTCCCTCAAGCAGGGATGGAGTACCACTTAAGTCTGGCCCTCCACTTAGAAGGGTAGTTTAGTCTTTTCTTCTCTTAATTATTCCTTTCCTGATTTCTAATCGATGCATCTTTGCGCTGAAAGTTACCGATCAAACAGAACTTGGCTACAGGTTCTCAAAAACCACACAAAATCTCTAACATCTACAAATGAAACTAAAACACAGAGATATCAGGCTCGCAAGACGTTCGTTCATCAACCCGACAGATTCTAATCAAAGCAGCCGCTCCCCGTACTGAACCAAGTCGATCTGATTAGCTGCACATTTGTACACCTGCAGTGCCGACGTGATAGATCTCCATCCATATTGATGATCCCGCCTCACCCTAGTCATCCTGCTTCAGCGTGCGGGCGAGTTTCCAATTGCACGAGGAAGATGGATCTTGCAAAGGCGCCCGCGGTGACGACGACGGCTCCGCCCAGCCCTGGTCGACGACCATTCCCTTGGCCCAATGGCCGTCTGTCTCTTGTGCGCGGGCAGACCACAGTGGCCGCCGGCGCCCATCCTACTGGAAGATT
>NW_021267387.1:0-1546 GCF_002162155.2 Triticum dicoccoides
TGGCACTCGTTACAGTCAATCCCTGTGCTGCCGCAGCTTGTATGATCTCGGGGGCATCCGGACAGAAGGCTTCCACTATAAGCGGGGCAATCGATTGTTTACTTTGTTCCCCGAGCTGGGCAACTTGTTTCCCGCTTTTTTTACTTTCGGCCTTCTCCCGCTCTTTGTTCTCCTTGAACATGAGTGCCTGCCTGCGAAGTTCACGTGCATAGTCGTTAGGCAGATTCTTCGCGGCTTGGGACGGTGTGCTCAAAAATGACTTAGCCCACTTCTTTTGCTCATCAGAAAATACTGGCTTGGGCTCGGGCTCTCTTTTCTTCTTGCAGTCCGCCTTCCATTTCTCCAAATCAGCAGCCGCGGCCGCGTCGACTTCCTCGGCACTACGTTCCCAAGGCCTTGTGGGGAGAGGCTTCAGTGATGGCTCCGGTACCTTTGTGGTCTTAGGTACATAAGGGTCCGGGTTAATAATCCAAGACTGCTTCTGCTTCTTTGTCGTAGGTGGATTGGGGGGCGGCGTCTGATCACCCGCCGGACGAGGACTGGGGGGCGGTGGCTGATCACCCGCCGGACGTTGTGGACTGGGGGGCGGCGTCGGCTGACGTGACGGAGGTGTAGGTGAACCGCCACCACCACCACCACCACCACCACCGCCACCGCCACCACCACCACCGTAGGGGGGTGGACTTGTTGTCCTTGGCGCCTCGCCTGGAAACTTGATAAACTTCTTTTGCCATAGAATGAAATGGCGCTTGACATCTCCAAGTCTTTTCTCCCCTTCAGGTGTAGCAATGTCAATCTCCACGTCCTCAAACCCTTGGACTATGTCCTCCACCGTGACACGAGCATAGCCATCTTGAATGGGGTTGTTGTGGTGGAGTGCTCCAGGTAAACATGGTAAAGCACTGCCGATGGCTACCTTCATGGACATGTTCCCGATAGGATAATACAGATGACATTCTTTCATCTCCTTTATATCGTCCACGGGGTAGCGAGGAGGCTCCGGTGAAGTAATTTCGACCACCAGAGGCTCCGGTGCAGTAATTTGGACCACCAGAGGCTCCGGTGCAGTAATTTCGATCGTCGGTGCATCTGCACCAGCCGGTGGGGCCTCTGTGGAAGCCACGCTGCTTCTCCGCTGCTGGCTTCCGAGATCCGCTGGATGATCTTCATGCTGCACCCGAGCTGCATCTCTTTCGGCTACTAGTACACTCATGGTTTTCTTCATCACATCCATTTCCGATGCCAACCGCGCCACAACATCTGCTTCCCGATCCATCTTTCTCTTACGGCTTCTGTAACCGTACGGGTCATCGTTCTGGGGGAACCCTATTTTCCACGGAATGTGCCCCATGCCTCGTACACGTCCTCCGTGTTCAGGATTCCCGAGGGCTTTTGTCAGCGCGTCGTTCTCTCTGTTGAACTTGATCTTCCCCTGTTGAGCATCCCTCATTGCGTTAATAAGGGCTTGGGTGGGTTTAATTAATTTGCCCCGGTAAACACACTCCCCTGTCTCCGGGTTCAGCGTTCCCCCATGCCCGTACCACCA
>NW_021267388.1:0-1007 GCF_002162155.2 Triticum dicoccoides
AGGGGTGAGGGGAGGGCAGCCGTACCACCCTCCAAGGCGCAGCCCTCCCCTCCCCAACACCTCTCCTCCTCCGTTGTGTGCTTGGCGAAGCCCTGTCGGAGTACTGCCTCTCCACCATCACCACGCCGTCGTGCTGCCGGTGGAGCTGTCTTCCTCAACCTCTCCTTTCCCCTTGCTGGATCAAGAAGGAGGAGACGTCTCCCGTCCCGTACGTGTGTTGAACGCGGAGGTGCTGTCCGTTCAGCACTTGGTCATCGGTGATTCGAATCACGTCGAGTACGACTACATCATCACCTTGCAAGCTTCCGCACGCGATCTACAAGTGGTATGTAGATGCAAACTCTCTCCCTTGAATCGTTGCTTAGATGAACTCATAGATGGATCTTGGTGAAACCGTAGGAAAAATTTTAATTTTCTGCAACATTCCCCAACAGTGGCATCATGAGCTAGGTCTATGCGTAGTTCTCTTTGCACGAGTAGAACACAATTTTATTGTGGGCGTGGATTTTGTCATCTTACTTGCCTCTACTAGTCTTTTCTTGCTCAACGGTATTGTGGGATGAAGCGGCCCGGACCAACCTTACACGTACGCTTACGTGAGACCGGTTCCACCGACTGACATGCACTAGTTGCATAAGGTGGCTGGCGGGTGTCTGTCTCTCCCACTTTAGTTGGAGCGGAGTCGATGAACAGGGCCCTTATGAAGGGTAAATAGAAGTTGACAAAATCACGTTGTGGTGATTCGTAGGTAAGAAAACGTTCTTGCTAGAACCCAATTGCAGCCACGTAAAAGATGCAACAACAATTAGAGGACGTCTAACTTGTTTTTGCAGCGATTGATCATGTGATGTGATATGGCCAGAAGTTGTGATGAATGATGAATTGTGATGTATGAGATCATGTTCTTTGTAATAGGATTCACGACTTGCATGTCGATGAGTATGACAACCGGCAGGAGCCATAGGAGTTGTCTTTATTTTTTGTATGACCTGCGTGTCATTGAATAA
>NW_021267389.1:0-1913 GCF_002162155.2 Triticum dicoccoides
GCGTCCTACAAATTTATTTGCAATACGCTGAAGCAACGAGCTTCCACGGCCCTCTGGAATAACCCCTTTTGTTTGTAAAAGCTTTCTGGTTTCATTGGGGGATATGACTGAGGTAGTATCAGTCTCAACTCCGCTGATGTGAGCATACGCCATAGTAACCTGCCAAATTTGTAATCATATAATGATGTGCCAACAATTCAAATAGTTGATGTACAATGGAGTACAAGGGGCTTACATCACCACAGATGTATTTTTTATCGTAAATTGGCTTCAGCTATTCCGCTCTTAGGGGAATGTCTCCGATTTGAATGACTTCAACAGGGCCGTGTGTTCCCCGGATGAAAATGGTTGCCTCTTTGTCCTCAGCGGTGAGCACGTAATCATTATCAAATAGAGGCTTCAACGGTGTGATTCGAGGATCGTCCTTGTTTGGCAGGACGTGTCTGGCACTTGGTGTTGGAGTCGAAGTACGTGGCGTGGATGCGTCGAACTTAGGAGTCGCCATGAAGGGATCACTGCACACATTGACTTGTTCCTACAACAACAAAAATGGTCAATTATAATTAGTTTGGTAATACTACTTATGTGGTGGGCCATAATTATTACCTCGACGCCTGCTTTCTGTGACTCGGATTGTCGCCTGACTTTAGTTTGGTTTTTTAATTCCTATAACAACTATAACAATAATGAATATGGAGGAACATATTCATAACAATAAAAAATGCACAACATGACATACCTTCAGGTCCCTCCTTAAGTTCTTAATTTTGTCCTCGAGCAGCGAGAGCCTAGGATTACTGCCAGATTTACTCTTAATGTCGATTAACTCTTCGCTCAGGGTGAGGAATTTCGCATCAAATCTACGCTGAATTTCCATTAACTGTCTGTCTATCTTCTTTTCTTGCTCAACACAACATGCATTCAGGGCTGCAACTATCATTTGCACCTGTGCAAACGAAATAACACCCTATTCAGAACAAAGCAAAATGAATGAGTTTTGATGCAACCTTTTACTGATCTTGGAAAATGAAAATTGTCTTTGTTGGGCTTACTTGGTGGCTACTCATATTTTGACCTTCTGATTGTGCTCGAGATGAATCACCTTCATCCTCACGTACAATTTTTTTGCTTCCTGGATCCTTTCTATTGTTGGCCTCTGGTTGTCGAGCACAAATTTCCATCACAACCTTTGAATCAGGTACAATGAATCAGTAGTAGCAAATAAATAACCGGATATATACATGGGTCAAATCTAGAAACACACCAGTCCTTTATGAAGACCTCCTGAGGTGTAAGCTTCTGCTCTTATTACACACGTGCATTCGTCCCATCGTGCGACCAATGGTGGGGGTATAGGAGTATACATCAATTTGCCGGAACGTAGGTGCTCCCAGTACCAAATCTTCACAATAAATTACTTCGTCAATATAGAGAGAGATATAGAAAAGAAAAAGAATTGTACAATGTTAACTAGTGATGTTGCACTAACCTGAAGCAGAGGTAGATTTCCCTGTAGAGATACTTGATCAAGAGAGCTAAATTTGTGTATGTACCTGAACAAGTGTTTCATTGTGAAACATCCCCAGTTCAATTTTCGAAGGCTTTTAATATCCGCAACAAGATTAAGGTATTTTGCGTCGACATAACATTGTGCCGTTGGTGCTAAAACTGTGCCAATAGCGAATTGAACGAACCGCACCAGGAAGTCATTGTCCGGAGTTTTGGAACTTAAGATCGCTGTCTCAAGGTCAGCCAGATCAATGCTCCCATTGTTTTGAAATGTGTTAAAACAAATTTGGATCCGGCGTGCTTTGCAGCTTTTCATCAATATCCTCCCCTTCTATCGCAAGGCCAAATATATGGTGCACGTCTTTTGCGGTGATAGGAATGGGTGTTTTACCTATGGTAATGAA
>NW_021267390.1:0-1052 GCF_002162155.2 Triticum dicoccoides
TCTGATCGCAGAAACTTGATTTTCCTGTCACGTTGATTTTCAACCTCACTCTGAAATTCCTTGAACTTTTCAAAGGTTTCAGACTTGTGTTTCATTAAGTAGATATACCCATACCTACTTAAATCATCAGTGAGGGTGAGAACATAACGATAGCCACCGCGAGCCTCAACACTCATTGGACCGCACACATCGGTATGTATGATTTCCAATAAGTCGGTTGCTCGCTCCATTGTTCCTGAGAACAGAGTCTTGGTCATTTTACCCATAAGGCATGGTTCGCACGTGTCAAATGATTCATAATCAAGAGACTCTAAAAGTCCATCAGCATGGAGCTTCTTCATGCGTTTGACACCTATGTGACCAAGGCGGCAGTGCCACAAGTATGTGGGACTATCATTATCAACTTTACTTCTTTTGGTACTCACATTATGAACATGTGTAGCATCACGTTCGAGATTCATAAAGAATAAACCATTCACGATAGGAGCATGACCATAAAACATATCTCTCATAAAAATGGAACAACCATTATTCTCAGATTTAAAAGAGTAGCCATCTCGAATTAAACGAGATCCCGATACAATGTTCATGCTCAAAGCTGGCACTAAATAACAACTATTAAGGTTTAAAACTAATCCCGAAGGGAGATGCAGAGGTAGCGTGCCGACGGCGATCACATTGACCTTGGAACCATTCCCGACGCGCATCGTCACCTCGTCCTTTGCCAGTTTCCGCTTATTCCGCAGCCCCTGCTTTGAGTTACAAATGTGAGCAACTGCATCGGTATCAAATACCCAGGAGCCACTACGGGCACTAGTAAGGTACACATCAATTACATGTATATCACATATACCTTTGGTTTTGCCGGCCTTCTTATCCGCTAAGTACTTAGGGCAGTTCCGCTTCCAGTGACCGCTTCCCTTGCAATAAAAGCACTCAGTCTCGGGCTTGGGTCCATTCTTTGGCTTCTTCCCGGCAGCTTGCTTGCCGGGCGCGGCAACCTCCTTGCCGTCCTTCTTGAAGCTCTTTTTACCCTTGCCTTTCTTGAACTT
>NW_021267391.1:0-1035 GCF_002162155.2 Triticum dicoccoides
GATATGCTTGATGAATTGAGTGGCTCTACAATATTCTCCAAAGTTGATTTGCGTAGTGGCTACCATCAAATTCGTATGAAATTGGGAGATGAATGGAAAACAGCATTTAAAACTAAGTTTGGATTATATGAGTGGTTAGTCATGCCTTTTGGGTTAACTAATGCACCTAGTACTTTCATGAGATTAATGAACGAAGTTTTACGTGCTTTCATTGGACGATTTGTGGTAGTTTACTTTGATGACATATTGATTTATAGCAGATCTTTGGAAGAACATTTGGAACATTTACGTGATGTTTTTATTGCTCTACGTGATGCACGTTTGTTTGGTAACCTTGGGAAGTGCACCTTTTGCACCGACCGAGTATCTTTTCTTGGCTATGTTGTTACTCCACAGGGAATTGAAGTTGATAAAGCCAAGATTGAAGCTATTGAGAGTTGGCCGCAGCCCAAAACGGTCACACACGTGAGGAGTTTTCTTGGCCTCGCTGGATTCTATAGGCGTTTTGTGAGAGATTTCAGCACCATTGCTGCACCTCTCAACGAGCTTACAAAGAAGGATGTGCTTTTTGTTTGGGGTACCGCACAGGAAGAAGCCTTCACGGTATTGAAAGATAAGTTGACACATGCTCCTTTACTCCAACTTCCTGATTTTAATAAGACTTTTGAGCTTGAATGTGATGCTAGTGGAATTGGATTAGGAGGTGTGTTATTACAAGATGGCAAACCCGTTGCATACTTTTCTGAAAAATTGAGTGGGCCTAGTCTGAATTATTCTACTTATGATAAAGAATTATATGCTCTTGTTCGGACTTTAGAAACATGGCAACATTATTTATGGCCCAAAGAATTTGTTATACATTCTGATCATGAATCTTTGAAACATATTAAAAGTCAAGCTAAACTGAATCGTAGACATGCTAAATGGGTTGAATTCATTGAGACTTTCCCTTATGTCATTAAACACAAGAAGGGAAAAGAAAATGTTATTGCTGATGCATTGTCTCGTCGCTATACTATGCTTTCACAACTTGAC
>NW_021267392.1:0-1046 GCF_002162155.2 Triticum dicoccoides
TCATATGCTCCATGTCTCTCAAAACGCTTTTGGAGCCCCGGCTCTAGGCTGTAAAGCATGCCGCACTGAACGAGGGAGTAGTCATCGAAACGTGCCTGCCAAGCGTTCATAACATCTTGTTCTGCAGGGAGAACGGGTGCGTCACCAAGCGGTGCTTGTAGGACATAATCTTTCTTGGCAGCTATGAGGATGATCCTCAGGTTCCGGACCCAGTCCGTATAGTTGCTGCCATCGTCTTTCAGCTTAGTTTTCTCTAGGAACGCGTTGAAGTTGAGGACTACGTTGGCCATTTGATCTACAAGACATATTGCAAAGATTTTAGACTAAGTTCATGATAATTAAGTTCAACTAATCAAATTATTAGTGAACTCCCACTTAGATTAGACATCCCTCTATCCATCTAAGTATTACATGATCCGAGTTAAACTAGACCGTGTCCGATCATAACGTGAGACGGACTAGTCAACATCGGTGAACATCTTCATGTTGATCGTATCTTCTATACGACTCATGCTCGACCTTTCGGTCTTCTGTGTTCCGAGGCCATGTCTGTACATGCTAGGCTCGTCAAGTCAACCTAAGTGTTTGCATGTGTAAATCTGTCTTACACCCGTTGTATGCGAACGTCTGAATAAAACACCCGATCATCACGTGGTGTTTTGAAACAGCGAACTGTCGCAACGGTGCACAGTTAGGGGGAACACTTCTTGAATTTATTGTGAGGGATCATCTTATTTACTACCGTCGTTCTAAGTAAACAAGATGCAAAACATGATAAACATCACATGCAATCAAATAATAAACGTGACATGATATGGCCAATATCACATAGCTCCTTTGATCTCCATCTTGGGGCTCCATGATCATCTTGTCACCGGCTTGACACCATGATCTCCATCATCATGATCTCCATCATCGTGTCTCCATGAAGTTGCTCGCCAACTATTACTTCTACTACTATGGCTAACGCGTTTAGCAATAAAGTAAAGTAATTTACATGGCGTTTCTTGATGACACGCAGGTCATATAAAAGAATAAAGACAACT